>NC_080672.1:65711996-66013700 GCF_030247195.1 Topomyia yanbarensis
GTTAAGTAATAAGAAAGTAATGTTTTAATTAGACTTGGCAGGTTTGGTATGGATAAGTTGCATTCTAGCGTTAAAAAAATTATATTTTATGCTTTCCATAACCGTTCGCTGAATTTCCCGTTATCAGGAAAATTAAAATCTCTCGTCGCCATTCATCGGCCTCCTGCAGCGAACATGTTTTTGCCGAGCAGAAGCAAAATCAGCACCACAATTTAAACTGTTTTCACAAGTTAGCGGAAGGAAAATAGTTTGCAATGAAAGCTGCACCACCCACAGTTTCTAGCGCAGAATTGCAGGCGATGCCACTGCCAACAACGACAAATCTGGGTCTCACGAACAGCAGGGGGCCACGACCCTTACTGTGCGCTCAGCCCACGAAGAAGATAGCGAATGCTCCCAAGAAAAGCTGCCTGCCACCCGAATCCCGAGCCCGGGAACCGATCGGGTTGGTTCCGTAAATCATAGCTGATGATAATCTTACCGCGCTTACCGTGCTGTGGCGGCCGGATGTAGCTGTAAGTTGGAGCGGAGTTTTCCTTGACTTGCCGAACGTGGAACAAACTAACCGGCGCAGGGGGAACGTGGAAAGCTATATGAACGGGAATATAAATAATCCTGCGAGTTGTGGTGATGCTCAGCTGCACTTGCCGCTTTTTAATTAAGATGCATGGCATTAATCTGTGGCAGTTGTGAGCACCGGTGGTAATTCTGATACAATTATGTTTACATCGTACCGAGTTTCAGCCTACACCTGACACGAATAACATTTTTAGGGCGCGCATTAGAATATGAATTAAATCGATAGTTCATATTGCCCACGTTAAAGAAAAAGCAAATCGGTCTTTTTATATGCATCACACATTATATGCATCCCAAATCAGCATTTTGAAACACCGTACCATAAACTGCAACGAAAAAAAAACAAGTCATACAATTTACTCGTCATGGCTTATACCCGCATTAAATTCCCTTTCGGTTTGCATAATCGCAGCTCGGTGGCCACTTCCTTCGCTTCCACGATGACCATCATCGCACAAGCCCAAAATAAGAAGGAAAAACTTTTCGCATAAAGAACCCTTAAATTTATTACCCTTGCAATGCCAACTTGCTTTTCGCAGTTCATTTCGCAGGTAAATAAATTCAACCCGCAACCTGCTGCGGAACTACTCTCCCGAGTTCAGCCGGCAGAAATTACGAGTTACGCCAACTTTTCTCCTGGTTTTTCTTTAGGGCACAATTATTCCGGGGTGGGAAGGATTTTCTTAAATATCTGCAAAAAGCTGCAAATGAGCCAAGGCAAAAAGTTGACAGCCGACTTGAAAGAGACATCTCTACAGAAAGGTGTGAGAGAAAAGTCGTTTGTTCTTTCAATGTGTTTATGGACTTAGAAACAACCAAGAGGGTTTATGTTTAAGGGTCGGACCACAAAGCATTAAGGGTGCTGTATGGGGAACATAGAGGATATTTCATATGCTAATACCGATGGATTTCGTCCGAGTGGGTCACAACCGCAAACCAACTATCAAGCTCGATTTGCTGGCATAGCCTTCAGGCCCATAGCGAGCATTTGGTTTCGGAAGGGGCTTATGATTTTTTTGCATGAAGGTATTAATTCTGATGACACCCAGAGCGAGTAAACGCGCTATAACCTAGGCTTATTAGCCAGAACAAGGTGTAAATACCTCTGTCCCATCCCAAAGGAGTGACATAAACCTTCTTAGCAAAGCCACTCCCAACGATTTATTATATTCCCTTCAAACTGAAACGGTCGGTACGGTTGTCCTCGTTTCTTCCTCCTTTAAGATTAAAAACAATTCGGTAATTAAATTATTCATTAAATGAATAATTTAATTGCCGTCTATTTTTGAAAAATCTTCAAACCCAACTCTGCATATGCTTCAAATATTAATATTCACAAGAAAAACACTACAGAACAACTGTAGTGTTTTCCAGAATGCTTTTCGATACTGGCTGTGTAAGGGTTAGAATAGAATAGAATAGAAAAGGTATCAATTCCCAAGTAGCAATTGCAACTTGTTGAAAGTTTTAAATGTTGCACAACTGCTACACAATATTTTTTATTGTTGGATATATTTGAAAAGAATTTCCACGGGTTTTTAAACACATTGTGCAACTATGTAACAATTGAACTGGTCAAAAGTGTTAAGTATGCAAACATCAATAACAGTCTAACAAGTTGCAAATGCTTCTTTGTTTGCCATTCCACTCTAAAACAGAACTGTCCAACTACCCAGTGCTCGACAAATGGTACAGCTATTGTTTTCATTATTTTGCTGTAATTAGGAACATGTTGCACAACATACAAACAAAGTGCGCTTTTTCCATAACATAGTTGTTACCAAGAGAGTTACAAATACTATACAGTAACAAAGCGTGCTACTTGGGTTCTGATGACACTAGCAACGGAATGAAAATATTTAGTGAAAACAATTCCAAAACTAAGACAATAGAAACTAAAAATAAATAATAATAAAAAAAAACAAAAATAAGTTACAATAAATGCAAAAGTTTATCAACGAATTATTGACGTCGAATTTGATTTTTTTTATTTGTTTACAAGCTCAGAAATCAGAAAAAAAAAGCAAGCACTGGCTTAAATGGCTCATTTCCCATGTTGATCGGAGAGTTGTGCCTTGCCATAATTTGTCTTTTCATCATTTCCTGATGGGAAGAATTCGGGAAACGGTAAGGTTAGGGACAAGGAAAATAACGACACAGAGAACATAGGCAGTACGGATGTTCTTCACTGCCAAGGGAGTAAAAGACACTGCTCTACTAGCGGATATATCAACACCCCCGGGGGGAATTTTTACATTTCAAATAATATGAAGTTCCGTAATCGGATTCACAAAGATCACACGAATAATACACAGTGCGCTGAATAGTGCCATGTGATAATTGAGTTTGCATTGTCCAGTCAGTTCCTTGACAAGAATACTACAATTGTGCTTGGAAAAATGCAGCAAATTCTTTGGCAATTCTGGATTCACGTCTAACAGAGAAGTTTTTGTTTGAACGCAAGTTTGCAAGCTATGCTAATGCACAGTGGTCCAGAATGAAAATTTATCAGGAATTATGAGATTTTGCTAAAACTGAGCAACATAGCTTTATAAAGTCTTTGGAGAAGTTTTTGTAGGTTGTGAGCTCCTTCTTTTTGTTAAAACACCAGTTATGGTGGTTCTAATTTTATCAAGAACAAAAACTTAACTTTTTAATCATTCTTGTTAGAGCCAAACGACCTTCAGAGAAAGTTATAGAACGATAAATTTTGAAAAAGTTTGATGAAGACATGTAAGCTCTCTATATGTCATACTTTTCATTTTACAACAATTTTAAAATCGGAAATCACAGTGTTTCTTAGCGTTTCTTGGAAAACTGTTTTATTCAAATAAATTTTACGGTATTGATTTAAAATTGAAGTAGGGGAACGTGGGGAAACTTGACCAGGTTTTTAGCTAAAACTGCATAAATCTCTAAAAAGCCTTCAATCCCTCAAAAGTATTTGAGTGTGCAAAGTTTTTGTGCGTCTTCATGATTTTTTGCAGAATTATTAATTTAATTTTTGAAAAGTTACAAAAGTTTTTCTGTGATCATTTTTTTTTTTTGGTCAAGTCTCCCGGGAAGGGGGAAGACTTGACCAAGAGAATTTTGAAAAATCATAATAAAAAATAATGACGTAAAACATACTTTGTTTCTTTTCCATATTGTTGAGATCCTTAGGTAGTAAAAAATATAAAAGGGTTACATTTGATAAATTTCGATTTTTTTAATACATTTCTTTTTAAGGATTAACTGTACTGCTTGCATTGCATGTTCACACGTCACGAAATCAGTCCTACTATTGCTAACTTTGTTTACTAATACTAAAATATAATGACATAAGACAAAGAATTCTTCACATTTCCTTTCGATCATGCCCATATGAGCCTGCCTAGTTCTAGTTTTCCGTTCTAAGTTTATAACTGATTCGCTCTAGAATACCTATCCGTCTTTCAATTTCATTGCTTTCGTTTCTCTTAGTCTCAAATTTGCCGAAAATAGCCAACAAAATCGATACAGTATAATGACTTATGTTTGAGGTGAGATTTTTGTATGGTGGGATTAACATTAACAGTAGATACCAAAGCATAATAAATATCAGGAATTTTGTATCTTTCTTCAGCTAATTGCCACTTGGTCAAGTCTCCCCATAAAATCCTGGTCAAGTCTCCCCAACATTAGTAATTGCGTTCAATGTCATGCAAATTCTAGTAATAACTATTCCAATGTTCCAATTTATGTCATTTCACTGCTTCACAAGGATTGAAATGGTATATTAGTACATTAATAGTAATTAGTAGTCGAGTAGATATATCCACACAAAGTTTAATAAAAAATTATATCATTTAATGCAAATTTATTAATCACGTAAAATTTTCTGTAAGGATTTAATTTCGAACTTTTAAAATTACCTTAAGGGATCGAAACAAGTATAAAAAGATGTTTGAAAAAATTTTAAGAATGGAATAGAAGACGCCATTGCCAAAAATAGAATTTTGCGCTTGGTCAAGTCTCCCCATGTTCCCCTAGTCTTCAGACAACTTTAAGATTGTTTCAAGACGAATAATTTGTTTCACGGCACCATGTATCTAACTATTTTCTCTGAAAAGTCTTGAGCACTTTTTCGCCAAAAATGGTGTTGTTTTGAATAACAAAACAAAACAAAACAAACAAAAGATAATTTTTTTTTCAACAATAACTAAGGTCACGTTTAATTGAGCAAAAAATGGCGAAAACGATAATTTTTAAAATTTCATAAAATTGATTTCAAAAAATCTTTTTTGCATATATTTATCACTTATATATTTTGATTGGTTGAAGCTAGAGTTTTAATAAGTTAGAAGAAAATGTTCGTCTTTAAAAAACATCTGAAGGATAGATTGGAAAAAAACAAAAACTTACTTTCACGGTGCACAATATAAAAAATATCGTTTCATTTCCATGACAAAATTTTGCACTATACACTACTTTGCTATTATTTTAAATGGTGGGTTGGGTGTTTCTGAATTTATTAAAATCAAGAAATTAACTTTTTAATGGTTCGAGATAGAATTTCGCTGTCTTCCATAACATTAAAGAAAATAACATTTTAAAAAACTTTGTCGAAAACACTGAAACTCTATGTCGAGTACTTTTCATTTTTCAAGAAATTTACAAAAAAAAATTATCGTATTTTTTAAAAAAATGGTTTTCTTTATATAAATTTTGCAGGTTTGATTCTTCAATTCGATACTTTCAGATATTTTGAAGGAGAACAGTTTGCTTCAATAAACCGTTATATGGACCAAAAAGCGAAAAACGAAACCACGCGCAAAATAAAATGTATTTCATTTCCACACTTTTTTGATTTTTCGTGAGTAATACACATCCTGAAGTATCGATTTTTCGTGAGTAATACACATCCTGAAGTATCGACAAATGCAACTGTTAACTCAAAATTGTTTTAATATCGAAAATATCAGTCTAGTTTTCAAATTGCCTCTTAGTGAGTAAAAACAAGCGAAAATTGAACGCTAAGCAAAAAACCTGTTTTAATCCACCTAGCGGTGCAATTGTGCCTTTCTCAATAATGAACACGAGAATGTTCGCGTTGTTTATATTCATTAAAAGCTTTCAAATGCATATATTACATTTTATTGTTATACATGACATGACAAATAAACAAGAAAAGAAATCATTATTCGAGTTCTAAAATTTTGTAAAAGAAAAAACAGCCACGGTAATATTGAACTGAAAAACCTGTTTTAATCCACCTAGAGGTGCAATTGTGCCTTTCTCATTTCTACAAACTATGATTTAATAGCTGGTTCGTGCAATATAACATTATGAAAATGTCTTTCATTCTTATTACACTTGGTAAGTATATATAAGAGCACGTTTGTGCATTCATCGCGGTATCGGTTTGAATCGGAGTTTTCTATGTGATTGCACTCCACAACCCGTAACTCCGGAGCCGGAAGTCGGATGGAGATGGAATTTAATATCAGTTTGCGGGGATGCAACACCTTTCATTTGAGACTAAGTTGATCAAATCGGTCTAGCCATTTTCGAGAAACCAATATAACCGTTATTCTGAATTTGGATACTTACCCGTCGATGGTGGCCAGTGTGGCCAAAGAGACTTTGAATGACTGTTGGGGACCTGGATCTATAAATTCAACAGTTGTGTTTACATTTTGGAAAAAAATCCACCTTTTTACATTCATCGCAGAATTCGTTAGAATCGGGATTTGCTACGTGATCGTACGTATCACCCTGTAATTCAGGAACCAGAACTCGGATCCACACAAAATTCAACAGCAGCTGATGGACCTTTCATTTAAAATCAAGTTTGTCACAATCGGTTCAGAAAATTCCGAGAAGCCGATGTGGACAAATCAACAAATTTTGTTTTGTAACCATACTCTTCAACTCGTAATCCGAAACAAGATGTCGGTTGAAAATGAAATTCAATAGCAACCTATGGGAATATTATACCTTTTATTTGAATCTTAGTTTGTAAAAATCGGTTCAGCCATCTCCGAGAAACCGATGTGGACATTTTGTTAACAAATCCGCACATACACACACATACATACATACATACATACATACATACATACATACATACATACATACATACATACATACATACATACATACATACATACATACATACATGCATACATACACATACATTCACACATACATACATACATACACACATACATACACACAGATATTTTGCGATCTCGGCGAACTGAGTCGAATGTTATATGAGACTCGGCCCTCCGAGCAATTGCATAACCTTTCTATAAAAGAAAGGCAAAAGAATAATATTTAATTAGCTTAATAAGCATGAGTTCAATGTTATCTTCATGTGATTATAATTTGGAAAGGTTGGTGGAATGGGTTTGAAAGTGGAGGGAATGGGGGGTTAGTAGAATGGGAGTGGAGGATGCATCAGAAATCCTTCATCTTATTTCGGTATACGGGGTGGATGAAGGAAATGCGGGCGTGAGGGTGGTCCAAGGGGAGGGGAGTGATGAAGGAGGGAGGTGTAAGGGCAAGGCGGGGGGAGGGGCGGCGACGCAATACTCAACTGCATATTTTGCCTTCCATTTGAGACTTGGTTTGAGAAATCGGTTCAGTCATCACCGAAGAACCGATGTGACTTTAATTGTGGAGTATACCCGGAATTCCAGACTTCCGGAATCGTAGATAGTGGCCAATATATTCAAAGAATGTTTGATTGGCAATCAGTGATCTAGATCTGCGATTAGAAGTAATTTGGTGACCATTTCAATAGTTTTTAGCCTCTGAGGTATTACGATTGTACCGATTTATATGGGAAATTCCAGTGTATCCTTACTAACACCCCTGTAACTCCGGAAACAAGAGTCAGAACCAAATGAAATTCAGCAGCAGTCAATGGTATTACTGTATCTTTCATTTGAAATCAAGTTTGTAAAAATCGGTAGAGAATTCGTTGGGGAATGGGTGTGATATTAGCTTAGGAACTTGGCGGGTTCCCCGGGGACGTCATGAACCGTCATAGGTGGCCAATGTGGTCAAAGCTGCTTTGATTGATCATTAGTGATCCAGACCCGCAAACTAGAGTAATGTTACATCTATTTTAATATGTTTTACATCATTTGAACATCATGGTGGTACCAGTTTATATGGGAATTTGCTGTGTGACCGTACTCTTCAACCCGTAACTCCAGAACCGGAAGTCGGATCAACTAAAAATTCAATAGCAGCTTATGGGAGCGTTATACCTTTCAGATGAAACTAAGTTTACGAAAATCGGTTCAGCCATCTCTGAGAAAATTGTGTGAGTTTAAATGACACACACACATACACACACATACATACACACACACAGACATTTGCCGATCTCGACGAACTGAATCGAATGGTGTATGATACTCGGCCCTCCGGGCCTCGGTTAAAAAGTCGATTTTTACAGTGATTGCATAGCCTTTCTTTATATGAGAAAGGCAAAAACATATCAAATTGAGTTAAAATTGTTCAAAAAAAACCATATAACAATGATAGAATTTTGAATGTAACATTAGTTACAAAGAAACCCCGAGCAAAAATATAATCCGAAGAAAAATAAATTGAAGGAAACGATTTGTTTTGCAAATTTCAAGACCCCTTAATACCAATGCGGCTGGCTAAATGGTGTCTTCGAAGCATTTCATTAACGTACAAGTCCGTTCCTCTGACAGAGTGTGCTCATTGATTTAACCTCCTAAAAGGGAGATGTATATTTTGAGCTACTAATTGAAAATTTACCTAAAAATTCATAAAAATGTTGAAAAAAAAATAAATGTTCCGGACCCCCCGATAGAACATTTCAAAGTTATACTCAGATGAAAGAGCAGCATCTAAGCTTCCGATTAGTGAGTATTTTGGCGATACTGATTTTTTTGTTTAAATATTTTCTACCAGAGACACCGCCCGCTTTACGGATAAATTTCGCACCGAATGCACTCTAATTGGCTTTCATCGATTATCCCGTGCCAAAACCGTATGATCAGAAGCCAAGCCCGCTGCTGTAAACGAAAGTGTGACCGAAAATCATAAATTGCCCGATTAGTTATGGAATTTGCGCTTCGACTTCAGCCCAACTGAATCCGATACTAACTCAGTGCCAGGACTAAGCTAGCTCCAAAGAAGGAGACATGATTTGCGGTCCTGAGAAAACATTGCGTCTCCGTCTTTGGAGCTAGCGTCAATCTGGCGCTAGTTTAGTCATTGCACTAAGTCGACCTGGCCCGTGTACTAGTTCCTCCGTTATCAAAAGAAAACCATGTCAAAATACGGAGAAGTGAGTAGTATTACGGCAGATACTTGGAGGAACTTGTTCCCAGGACTCCGCAACGGCGTTCGTGTGGTGAGAATGCGTCCGACAAAACCTATTTCTCCTTGCTTGAGCTTCTCAGGCAAATGCCCTCAAGGTATTACACATTCTCAACGATCACTAGTTACGTATCCAAAGCAGATTCCTACGTGCCAATATTGAGATCAGCTGCTACACCACGGAAAACCTTGCGCAGAGAATGCTAAGGAAATTCCACGTGATACGACCAAAGCCGGTATTCAGTCTTCGTATGCTAAACCACAACCGGTTGGTAAACCAACGACTGCGGACCGGACATGGACAAATACCAGCTCAACAACGATCGAGCCCGTTACCACTAAACCAACTGCCATTACCAACATCGAAGTAACAACAATTACATCAAATGTTTCCAAACAAACAACCAACACCACCAATAAGGAATTAAATACCGATGAAGAAGGATTTACAATAGCGACCCGTAAGCACAAACAACAAATAAGAACATCCGACCGTAAGCAACATGAATGCAGTACCGATGACTACATGGACATAAACGAAAACGCGAGAGAAGACGGACCGAATGACCTCCAAGGTGCGGCTAAAAACGCATCTAATATTTCACCACCTAGTAAGAGGATCTCAACACGCAGCAATAAGATGCGTCAACAAGACCCGACGAACAGGCTGTAACGATAATTTCTTCCTATTTTTACAAATTGAAAAAATACGAAAGATCCACGGCTCAGTTGTGCTTACGCATTAAGCCGTGTCAAATATATTTAAAATAAAAAAAAGTGGTTTCCATCTAAATTTTTCTTAGTAGATTGCATAAATTGTCGCTTTTGCGAAAGGTACAGCAATTAAACTTCTCTTAGTCTACTATATGGAAAAAATTGAGAAAACAGCGACCGTTTTCCATCCAATCATCGAGGGCTGTGTTTGGCTATCGCTTTGTTTCCGGTTTTGTTCCAGCCAATTGGCCACCAAGTTCCGATGACGCGAAAGACAGCGAGAGTTTTGTGAAAAGCAGTCACAAATTACATCAACCATACGGCATTAATACAGAGAAGCCATGGCATCCATATGCCTGAATTCATATTCAAGCATTATTGCCATTATACTGATATGCAAATTTTGAAAAAAAAAAAACCTTTTTTAATTCACCTACTGGTGCAATTGTGCCTTTCTCATTTGTTCAAACTACGATTCCCTTGCTGGTTATGTTCAGTACAACGGTGGAAATGAATATTACATATTCAGTACGATTTGCACATACATACAATGGATCGACAGCCACGATCTTGAGATGCTATGTGTCGACACTGAAACATCGCTTGAAACCAGCGGCAGATCAAGGAAGAGGATCCGGGGGGTCCGGACCCTGAGAGTTTCAATTTTAAAGTAGCAACCCCTCATTGCATACTCCTACCTACGCCTAAATAAGAAAAAAAAATCGGTCAGGATTAGGTTGACGATTTTTAGAGTGATTGCATAACCTGCATATGAAAAAGGCAAAAAGTGCTAAAGTCCAAAAAAGTCAATTTTCGCCAAAATTCTTTTTTTCGAGATTACATCAAATCTCGACGTTTCATGCATTTTAAAGACATTTGGCATCAAAAATACAAATTCGATTTGAAAATTTTCCTTTACTCCCCCCCCCCCCCTTTGGGCATTTTTCAGTTCAGTTTATATGGGATTTGGTTGTGTGGCCGCACTCTTCAACCCGTAACTCCGGAACCAGAAATCCAATCAATAAAAATTCAATAGCAGCCGATGGGAGACTAAGTTTGTGCAAATCGGTCAAACCATCTCTGAGAAACAGGTGTAATTTTTTTTTCCACATACACACACATACATACATTCATACACACACAGACATTCACCCTCCGGGCCGGGATTAGGTTGACGATTTTTAGAGTGATTGCATAACCTTTCTATATGAGAAAGGCAAAAATGAAATAATAAGCGATATTGTATTTACAAAAAGGTGTGTCTCTCTAAAAAACACCATGTACTTAAGTAGTAGCAATCCTCATAGTTTTTTTTTCTAAAAACATATTTCACTGCATGAACAGAAGAATGACTCTTGCAACTTCTGAAATCAAAGTCTACTTTTGATTTTCTACACGCCAAAATTTTGGGATGAAAACTCAGCAATTTAATTTCAACCATTTGACAGATACTTTTTGCTGCAAATTCTGCAATTTGATTGTCAACTTGACAGCACAATCACCGACTTTTCAGTAATCCAGCCCAGATTGCTGAAAATTCGGTCACTGTGCTGTCATTTTGACAACCCAATTGCTGAATTTATTGCAAAAAGAATTTGTCAAATAGTTGAAATTAAATTAAAGTGTTAAGCACTTTCATTTGCTGAGTTTTCATCCCAAAATGTTGGTGTGTATATAACGAATGAAACACCTGCTGGCCTCAATTTTACACGGTTACACCGGTATTTGAAATAGAATTAGGAATAAAGGACCCATATTGTTAAATTCATTTGTTCACGATAACCACAAGTGGAAGACCGGTTCTTTGATGTGTATTTCACTGTTTACTGCTATATTTAAAATTACTATTATAAAACCAAATTTGATTATATATAATTTTTATATAAAATCGTTAAAATTAATACAGTAACGAGAATCACGTCCTCCAATGTTAACAATGTTGCCCGAAAAATACTGGCCGTGCCAGAGAATGCATTCAAAACCACGCTTCAGCTTGAATCTTCCATACCCCAGCTTAGCCATTGTTGCTTACTTTGCGGGGGATCACACTTTGTACATAGCATTCGTCTTGGAGATAGCCATTGTTCGAATCTAAACGCCGTGGCAGGGGGAGGGAAATGTAATACTCTAACGACGTCGGACTTACCTTCATCAGTTTACCGCACACAAAGCCCGGTAAAATCCTCCACAGACACTGTAACGAGAGAAAGAACAAAGGATCAACATTAATGTAGATTCCTCTCGATGTTGTTCGGATTTCGATCAGTAGTAGATTGGATTGTTTGTTCTACTTCTATTCCATTTATTTCTTTGCAAAATCATTACTTTCAATGGTCATTGCACCCTAATCTGTTTTAAAATTTGTCCCTCTGTCGAAATGTATCGAGTACATCGTTCGTTGTAGCTTAGTTTTTTATGTACACGCAGAAAAATTATGCACATTTAAACCAAAAATATGTATTATTGAATCCAATCATTCATTGTTTATTACTTCAAACAACAAACTTATTGGTCAGAAAACTTTTTAGAACAACTATAAATTTTTGCTTTCAATAAAAACAGATTTTATTTCAACAATTTTGTTTTGATTTCAATAAAATATTTATTAAAAAATGGAGCAATACTTTTTTTTATTGATTTATTGACTCCCGACCAATAATTTTATTTATTGAATTTAATCCATATTTTTATTATACCTACATATCTTTTTTCTGCGTGTAAATCTAGAGAATGAAAGCGTTTCTAATAGCTTCTTTCATTTCAGCACAGTACTATACCGGTGCACCGCTATAGTATAAATAAAAGGATACCCTGATTACAGCCATGTTTGAATAAGTCTAAAATTGACCGGAAAGTGTAATGTCAAAAACGAAAATACCATAAGACATATTGCAAACACTCCAGGAACTAATCCGACCATCACAGTTCTAGACAGTTTCCAGCAAATATAAATTACTATGCCCAACTCCATTAGACAAAGCTTGTTTGAGTCCATCAAAAAGCTTACCCAATTTAGCATTTATTTCGCCTTAACCAAACACGAAAAGTTCACCCTGAGTAGCGGTTAAAATTATTGTAGCATAGATAAAAATTATCTGCAAAACCACCGTCAGCTGAGCCGTAGCCAACGATCAAAACAAACAATCTACCCCGCTGATGAAAAATTCATCAACAGTTCCCTTAACCCATTCTACCGCGTAAAGCTGCGTGTCGTCATGGCTAGAGCAGCAAACGGGATGCTGGAGTTAATCCTGAAACGAAGATCCAAGCCAGCATAATTGAGCCTCGTCGGATTGAGTTACAGATGTGCGGTCGGTGGATGGCGGCGTGGTCGCGGTAGATAATTTTGCATGTAATTTTTCCGCGCCCTGTCAGAACTGTCGGATAAAACATCAGAGCAATTTATGGTTGGAATGCAGTTCGTGAAAAAAATAATTCTTTACTCAAGATTTATAATTTATAGATGCATTTCATTCATGCATCCCATGTAACGATTCAAATTCTCAAAAGTAAAATGTGCTACTTTCATGAAATGTTTTTGTTTGAACCCTGAGTAAAAATCAGAAACCGATAACGAAACGTAAGAGGAAGTTATGACCTTTCCAATGGTATGCTATGTTTTGTTCTTTTGTTAAAAGTACTATGCGGTTTTCGGACAATAAGAAAATAACCATTATTTTGCGAGTTTTTTCATTAAAAATATGAAATTTGCTCAACATTTTTATTAGAAATTTGTTTTATTAGAAATTTAGAGAGAACATTTAATTCCGCATCCAACAACCTGTTTATGATCCAAATCGGTTGTAAAATGACAGAGTTATTAATTTTTTCTTCTTTTTTTATTTCGACTATGTTAGCCACATTTTCGTTTTTTTCATTTTAACGACATTCAATTAGCTAGAGACTGCTGGATAGGGAAAGTTATGAAAATTAGAACCATAGTACTTAAGTGAGAGCAAGGATGTGAAGTATACAGATCGGAAAACTAGAAGTGGCTGGGTCATTAGAACAGGCTTAACATCTTACGGGCTTAACTTTTGTCTTCTGCTGATGAGAGTTATTAATTTTTTTCCAAATTAGAAACTCGCTCGTATGAACTCTTAAAGGGTTAGTGAGATACTGTCTCGTGCTATTATATCTTCCATTATATTTTCCTATATTAAGTTCAAAGTTCACAAACATACTTTTGAATGAATACGCCATCGAGCAAAAAAACCAATTTTTTGAAAATTTTATATGGAACCGTCCCTTACGATTGCAGGATTAAGATCTTAGCAATTTGTGGAAAAATAAGGTGACTGCAGAAACTATCAGATGATTCCAGGAGAATTCAGAAAATACTGGGAAAGTTGAGAATTTGGGAATAGGACATTACAACATTTCAGAAGATTTCAGATAGTTCCAGAAAGTTTTTTTTTCAAGATTTTAGAAGATTTCTAAAGATTACGAGAAGATTTTAGAAGATTGAAGAAGTTATCAGAGGAATCGAAGGATATCCGAAATGTTCAGCTTAGTAGCTATAGTCTGAAGATTGCAGAAGAATACAGAAGAATTAAGAGAAGAGAATTCAGAAAATTTAATAAGATTCTAAAAGAACGCAGAATAATTCCAAACGTTCAGATAATTCTAGAAGAATTCAGATGATTTAAAAAGATTAAAGAAGACTCCAGACGTTTACGGATGCTACTAGAATATATCAGAAGTTTACGGATACTTTTAGAATATTTCAGATTTCAGAAAACTTCAAGAGTATTCAGCTGGTTTCAGAAGATTTCCAGAGATTTCAGAAGATCCTAGAACATTAAAGAAAACTTGTGGCGTGTACGGATGCTGCTAAAATATTTCAGAAGTTTGTAGCAGATTTCAGAAAATTTCCGGAGATTTCAGGGGTACTCAGATGGTTTCAGAAGATTTCAAGAGATTTCAGAAGATCTTAGAACATGTTAGAAGATATCAGAAGATTTAAGATTCCAAAGGATTTCAAAGGACTTTAACAGTTTTCATGATGTTTCAGAGGATTTCGGAAGAATTCAAAATGTTTCAAAAGATATCAGAAGATCTCAAAGCAATTCAAAGGACTTGAAAAGGTATAAGATGACTCTAAAGATTTTCAGAAGACTTCAAAACTGTTCAGAAAATTTCAGAGAAATTCGAACGAATTGAAAAGATTGAAAAATAGTATGGACAAATGAGAAAGCTACAAGTAGATTTAGTAGATTTCAGCAGATTTCCGAAGAATTGAAATAAGAATAGTATTCAAAAAATGTCATAAGATTCTAAAAGCACACAGAAGAGTTCTAATCAGAAACCTCTAGAATTATTCAGAAGATTTAAAAAAGATTAAAAAAAACTTCAGACGTTTACGGATGCTTCTGTAATATTTCAGAAGTTTGCAGCAAATTTCAGAACATTTTAGAAGATTTCAAGAGTAGTCAGATGGTTTCAGAAGATTTCAAGAGATTTCAGAAGATCTTAGAACATGTTAGAAAATATCATAAGATTTAAGAAGACTCCGTAGGATTTCAGAGGACTTCAAAAAATTTCAGAATGTTTCAGAGGATTTCGAAAGAATTCAAAAGGTTCCAAAAGATATCAGATGATCTCAAAGCAATTCAAAATACTTGAAAAGATGTAAGATGACTCTATAGAACTTCAGAAGACTTTTCAGAAGATTTCAAAAAAAATCGGGAGAATTCAAAAGATTGCAAAATATGTCAGAAGATTCCGAAAGTTTTCAAAGGATAGGACTTGAAATGATTTCAGAAAATATTTGATGAATTCAAAAGACCTCAGAGAGATATCAAAAGAATTCAGTAAAATTTAGAATTCAGAGGATTTCAGAAGTTAACAGAAGATTTCAGATAAAATCAAAACGTTCAAAACATTTCAGAATATTTCAAAAGATTCCAGAAAATTTCAAATCGATCGAAAAAAAATTCAGAATGCAAGAGATTTGAAATGCTTCTAGAAGAATTCTGAAGCAATCAGATGAGTTCAGAAAAATCCATAAATGAACTTCTCAGAATATTTTAAAGAATTCCGGAAGGATATAATTGATTTCAAAAGATTTCGGAAGTTGTTAGAAGATTACAGAAGGTTTGAGAGTACTAAAAAGGATTTCAGAAAATTTCAGATAAATTCAAAAGATTTCAGAAGGTCGGAAAAGTTTATACAAGACATGATTTCAAGAGATGTCAAAAGATTTCAGCTGATATCAGAAAATATCAGAGAAATTCAAAACGTTCAAAAGCTTTCAGCATAGTTTAAAAAATTCCGGAAGATTTGTTACTGGCTGGCAGATGGCAAGTCTTTGAAAAGTTCCTAGTCCCTGGTCAAGCCACGGGAACCGCCCGGGGTGGACTTTCACGGTCTCTTCTCTGGCTAGCTCGATCGTGAAAGTACGAAGGCTTTCAGGATCGGCTCCTGGGTGTACTTCGGGATCAAGAGTTTGGATAGTAATAATTGAAAGGCTATTCCGCACTTAAGATTACATATATTGCTCACAATGGATGTGTGTGTGTGTGCTGCTGCTGCTGGTGGTTGATATTGGCGGAATATGCGCTGTACTGCTCGTCGTTGCTGTAGATGACTGCTTTTACGTTGAGAACTTCGGAGGGTCTCCCGCCTTTGACTGCATACGACTCCGAAAGCGGGAAAAGAGTTATACTGTGATCCAATTAGCGAGTAGGAATCGGTTCTTCGTCCTTCTTGAAGATATTCTGTTGCCGCGTGTTTATTACAAAGAAGTCGCTTGAAAAGGGCTCCAGCCCGTCGCAGCTTCGAACTTGAATGCGTACGACCTCGAAAGCTAGAGAGCAACCGCGGTTGCGGTTGTATTTAATGAGTCGATCGAAGCCCGTCGTTTGTCATTCCGTATTCCGGAATCAGTCGGAAATTGTTATACTCAGTTGCGTTTCGGCTTCGCCTCATCAGAAACCGACACTAACTTATTGTCGGAATAGATTAGCGCCGGCTTGACGCAAATCCCTTAAAACTAAAACACACTTTGTGTTTCAATCGAGCGACTGATCAAACGTGATGTCCCGTTCGAGCAGAAGTTCTGTTTATGCCGATGAGACACAGTGAACCCGAAACTTGTCTAAGTTAGTGTCGGTTTCTGATGAGGCGAAGCCGAAACGCAACTGAGTATGAAATAAGGATTTGTGCCCTCAAGTACAAAGACTGGTTTTACCAACAAATTTTCACCCTAGTGAGAAATTTTGGTTTTTACCAAATCTTCCTCCTTAGGGTTAAATATAGCATAGTAATTTAATTTAATTTTTTTAATACAATAAACTATAATTAATTTTACAATCAAAAACAATATTCTATAGATGATATAAATCATAATTAGCTCATAAACGCATGTCCAACCAAACACGTATATACATCAAAATCATCATGAACGCTAGTATGCCATGTCTTTTTTTTATTTTTACTTCTCCTATCAGGGCTTAACAGGGTGTTAGATTCGAAATAGTAACAGATTTTAGATGCTCTCGAAAAAAACAGAATTCAGGAAATATCAGAAGACAAGAGGAGTATCGGAAGAATTCAATAGATTTTTAAATACGTCAGTAGATTTTCAAAGTTCTCAAAAGATTTCAAAGCAATTCATAGAACTATAAAATTTCAGATAATGTCAAATGAATTCAGAAGACGTCAGAAAGATTTTCAAAGATTTCAGAAAATTTTAGAATATTTCAGGAGATATCAGAAGATTTTAGAGGAATACAAAAGGTTCAAAACCTTTCTGAATGTTTCAAAATATACCAGAAGATGTCAGAACATCAGATACATCCAAGAAAACTTCAAAAGCCAGGAAATATAAAAAAAATCAGAAAAATTTATGGAGTTTCAAAGGAATCTAGAATATTTCAACTGATTTTAAAAGATTGTAGAAGCTTCCAGAAGAATTCTAAATCGTCTAAATTAAGCTTCCAGCATAATTTAGACGATTTTAAAATATTTCAGAGCATTTCAGATGCTTCCAGAAGTATATAGAAGATGGTTGCAACAAATTTCAACAGATTTCAGAACCTTCAAAAATTTTTAGAAAATCTTATAATTTAAAAGAAACAAGCAGATTTCAGAAGCTATCAGATGATTTGAGAGGATCTAAAAGATTACAATTTCTCAAAATGGTTAGAAGGTTTCCGAGGATTCAAACTGATTTCAAAAGATGTTCAAAGATTTATGAGGAATCGACAGGACTTGCAAAGATTTCAGCAAAATTCGGAGGAATGCTGAAGCCATCGAAAACATTTGGAAGAATTGAGAGGGGAAGAAAATATTGGAAGATTTTTCATGATTTGAGAAGCTTACAGAAAACTCTCTGAAATTCAGAAACTTCTCGCAGAAGTTAGAAGATTTAAAAAGATTTTCAGTTGACTTCAGAAAATTTCGGATGCTTCTAGAGCAATTCAAAAGACCTCAGTAAGTTTTGGAAGTGTGTATAACGAATAACGTTCTGAAGCTATCAGAAGATTTCAGGAGAATTGATGAGATTTCGAGGACTTTTCAGACGATTTCAAAGGATTGTAGAAGAATCCAAAAGCATTTAGAAGTTGTCAGAAGAATGCAAAAGAAAGCACTGGAAATGATTTCAGAAAATTTCAGATAAATTCAAAAGAGTTCAGAAAATCTATGAATTAACAAGACATTTTGAGATTTTAGGAGATTTCAGATGATAACAGAACTTTAAGAGGAATTAAAGACATTTAAAAGCTTTCAGAATAGTACAAAAGATTCGGAAAGGTTTCAGATGCTTTCAAAACAGTTTCGAAATTCACGAAACATCAAATGATCTGAAAATCACATGAGGTGTCATTACATAGGATTTCAGAAGACTTCAAAACTTTTCAGAATATTTCGAAGGACTTCGGAAGAATTGAAAAGATGTCACAATATTTCACGGGACTTACAAATATTTCAGAAAATATCAGATGACTTCAGAAGACCTCAGAAAGATTTTAAAAGAATCTAGAAAACTTTACAATATTTCAGAGGATGACAGGAGTTATCAGAAGATTTCACAGAAATTCAAAACGTTCAAAACCTTTCAGAATATTGCAAAATTAGCTTTAGCTAATTTCAGATGCTCCCAAGAAGATATCAGAATTCAGGAAATATCAGAAGTTTTCAGAAAATTATTTCGGCTTTCAAAGGAATCCAAAACATATCAATATACTTGCAGAGGTTTGCAGAAGCTTGGAGAAGAATGCAGAAACATTTAGAGCTTCTGGCAGGTACATCAGATTTTAAAAGATTTTTGAAAACTTCAGAAAATTTCATATGCTTCCATAAGTGTTCAGTACATTGCAGAAAATTTAATCAGAATTCAGGAGATTTCAGAGACTACCGAAGTTTTCAGAAAATCTTAGAAGACTTAAAAACTTTTAAGAAGAAACAAACAGAATCCAGAAGATATCAGAAGATCCACAGAGGATTCCACGAGATTTCAAAGGGCTTCTGTAAATTTTTAGGTTTCCGAGGGTTCCAGCTGATTTCAAAAGATAGGAAAAGATTTCACGAAATTTCAAAGTCTTTTCAGAAGAATGGAGGTGAGTAGAAAATTTAGAAGATTTCTGAAGGTTTGAGAAGCCTGCGACACAATTCCGGTCTTTCAGAAGTTTCTTGAAGAATTTAGAATATTTAGAAAAAAATTCAACTAACTTCAGATGATTTCGGATGCTTCTAGAATAATTCAGAAGACCTCAGAAGATTGCAAAAAATTTTGAGGGTATGCAGAAAGAATAATCTTCCAAAGCTATCAGAAGATTTCCGAAGAATCCATAAGATTTCAAAAAGTTTCAAACGATACAAATCATACACATAAATGTTACAAATGATTTCGAAAGATTTCATGAGATTTTAAAAGATTTCTGGTCGTCGTAGAATTGAAAGAACTTGAAAAGATTTCAGAAAATTTCAGATATATTCAGAAGACCTCAGAAGATTGTACAAGACATTAGAAGATTTCATACGATACCAAAAAAATTCCGAGGAATATAGAACGTTTAAAAGCTTTCAGAAGATTTCAGAGAAATACGGAAATATTTTCCAAAGATTTCAACAAAACCCAAAACATGTTAGAAGTTGTAGGAATATTGCAGAAGATGTGAAAGCATTTGAAAAGGTTCCAGAAAATTTCAAATAAATTCAGAAGAATTCAGAAAACCTCAGAAGATTTAAGAAGTGTGTAGAACAAATAATCTTCTGAAGCTATTAAAAGACTACAGAAGAATCCATAGGATTTCAGATGACTTCATAGCTTTTCAAAAGGTTTTAAAGGATTCCAAAAGAAAACAAATGATTTCAAAAGATTTCAGAATTTGTCAGAAGATTTGAAAGCACTTGAAAATTATTTTTTTAGAAAATTTCAGGTAAATTCAAAAGAATTCAGAAGTCTGGAGAAGATTTTACAAGACATTGGAAAATTTCAGCAGCAAAATCAAAAAGTTTCAGAGAAACTCACGACGTTCAAAAACTTTCAGAAGATTTCAAAGGATTCCGGAAGCATTCAAATGATTTCAAAGATTTGAAAAATTTCAAGAGATCTTAGAAGTTGTCAGAAAATTACAAAAGATTTGAAAGCACATGAAAAGATTCCATAAAATTTCATATAAATTCAGAAGAATTCAGAAGCTCTCAGAAGATTTTAGAAGTGTGTAAAAGCAGCAAACTTCTGAAGCTACCAGAAGACAAAAATAAGAATCTGTAAGATTTCAGAGGACTTCACAGCTTTTCAGAAGATTTCAAATGATTCCAGAAGAAAACAAATGATTTTAAAAGATTTCAGATTTTTTTCAGAAGGTTGCGGAAGATTTAAAACCACTTTCAAAGATTTCAGAAAAAATATAGAAAGAATTATTTTCTGAAGCAATCAGAAAACTTTAGAAGAATCCATAGATTTCAGAGAACTCCAGAACTTTTCAGAAATCTTCAAACGATACCGGAAGAATACAAATGATTTCAAAATATTTCACAAGATTACCGATAAAATGAAAGAACTTGAAAAGATTTCAGAAAATTTCAAATAAATTAAGGACAATTCAGCAGACCTCAGAAGATTCCACAAGACATTAGAAGAAATTAGAAAATTTCAGAAAAAATCAGGACGTTCAAAAGTTTACAGAAAATTTCAAAGGATTGCGGAATTCTTCAAAAGATTACAGAAGTTGTCGGAAATTGCAGAAGATTTGAAAGCATTTGAAAGATTTCATGAAATTTGAAAATTCAAAAGATCACACAAGACATTAAATGATTTCAGGAGATTTCATACGATATCAGAATTCCAGATAAATTCAGGACGTTCAAAAGCTTTCAAAAGGTTTCAAAGGAGTTCATAAGTATACAAAAGATTTCAAAAAAAATTAGAAGTTATTGGAGGATTTCAGAAAAATTGAAAGCATTTGAAAAGATTCCAGAAAATTTAAAAAATAAAGTCAGACGAATTCTGAACACCCCAGAAGGTTTAAGAAGTGTGTGAAGTGTATGAAACCAGTCTACCAGAGGACTTCAGAGCTTTTCAGAAGATTTTGAAAGGATTTCAGAAGAAAGCAACTGATTCCAAAAGAAGATTGCAGAAGTTGTCAGAAGATTGCAGAAGCTTCGAAAGCACTTAAAAACATTTCAGCGAATTTCAGACAGATTCAGAAGAATTTAGAAGACTTACGAAGATTTTACAAGGCAATAGAAGAATTCAGGAAATTTCAGACGACATCCGAAAATTTAATAGAAATTCCAAAGCTTCCAGGACGTTCTAAAGCATCCAGAACAGTTCAAAAAATTCCGGAAGGTTTAAGAAGCTTCAAAAAAAATCGGAATTTACGAAATATCACAATATCAGAAAATTACATAAGCTTTCATAGGAATCCATGACATTTCAAAGGGTTTGAGAGACTCATAGAAGAATTCCGAAGTACAGTTAAACTGAAATCCTTTATATGCGGTATACATCCCACGCATAAAAATCTCTGTATTTCCAGAAGAATTGAAATTATTTTAAAAAATTTCAGAAAACTTCCAAACATTTCAAAAGTTTTCACAAAACTTTAGAAGATTCTAGAAAATCTCTGAAGACTTGAGGAGCTTTTAAAAGAAATAAGGAGAGTGCAGAAGCTATTAGAAGTTTCCAGGTGATTTCAGAAGATATGAGAAGATTTCATAAGATGTAGGCGGACTTCAGAATAATTCAGAAGATATCAGAGGATTCCAGAAGACCTCCAAAGATTCCAGAAGATTTCAACAGATTCTACACGACTTCAGAAGATTACAGGAGCTTTCAGAAATATTAAGATGAGATTTTAGAAGATTTTAAATATTTTAAAAGAGGTTTCTGGAGATTGCAGAAGATACCAGCAGATTTGAAAAGATACCAGACAACTTAGGAAAGTGTCAGAATAACTTATCGAGATTAAAAAAGTTCAAATTAGAACCGAGAGAAATTCAAAAGTTCTCAGGTATTTTCAGAATATTTTTAGAAGGTTTCCGAGGACGAGTGCTGCAGAAAGATTTTAGAAGGAGGAGATGCCAGAGGAATCGCAAGAACTTGAAAATATTGCATAAAATTTTAGAGAATTTCAGGAAAAATGTATATATTTCAAAAGAATTAGAAGAGAATGGAATTTAGAAGATTTCTGAGAATTTGAGAAGAAAAATTTGGACGTTCAGTGGCTTCTTGAAAAATTAAGAAGTTTTGAAAAGATTTCAGTTAGCTTTAGAAGATTTTGGATGCCTCAGATCTCAGAAAATCTCATAAGATTTTAGAAATGTGAAGAAGGAATGATCATCGGAAGCTGTCAGAAGCTTTCAAGAGAATCCGTAACATTTCAGTGAACATCAGAACTCTTCAGAATTTCAAAGGGTCTCGGAAGAATACAAACGATTTAAAAAGATTTAAAAATATTTAAAAAGATTGCAGAAGTTGTCAGAAGATTGCCGTCGAATTGAAAGCACTTCAGAATTTCAGAAAATTTCAGTTTCAGAAGAATCCTGAAGACCTCAGAAGATTGCAGAAGATTGAATAAGATATTAGAAGATTTCAGGGGATTTCAGAACAATTTAGAATGTTCAAAATCCTTCAGAATAGAAGAAGTTTCTGGAAGATTTCAGAAAATTTTAGACGCTTTCAAAAAATATCAGAGTACAGGAAATATCAGAAGATCAGAAAATTACATAAGGTTTCACAGAAATCCAGAACATTTCAAAAGATTTGAGAGGCTTCCCGATCAGAATGAAATAACAAGATTATAACAGAACACAATTTTTGTAACATATTGTGTTATAAATTAGGTCTCGTTAGTAGTTAAAATAACAGAAATTTATAACAAGTAATAATGCGAGATATAATTTTGAAATATTTCTGTTATGTGTTTCTGATCGGGTTACTGGAGAACTCTGAACGTTCAAATACATTGATGTCCAGTTGTTTTATGAGGTACGCATAATTCTGTGCACTTGTAGAATAATTTAGAAGATTTTAAAAGATTCAAGTAAATTTCAGAAAATTTTAGAAGCTTCCAGAAGTTTTCAGAAAATTCCAGAAAAACTCAGAAGACTTGAGAAATTGTTAGAAGAAATACGGAGATTGTAGAAGCTATCAGACGTATTCAGAAGATTACAGAAGATATCTCAATGAGAAGATGCCATAAGATTTAAGATGATTTCAGAATAATTCAGAAAATTTCAGATAATTTCAAAAGATTCCGGAGGATTTCGAAAGATTTCAGAAAAATTGGAATATGACTTTAGAAGATTTCAAATGTTTTAAGTGGGTTTCTGGAGATTGCAGAAGATATCAGGAAATTTCAGAAGATATCAAAAGATACCAGAAAGATGTCAGAATAACGAAATTGAATAGATCTCTAGTACAGAGATTCAAAAGCTATCAGAGGTTTTCAGAATATTCCAGAAGATATCAAACGATTTAAATGAATTGCCAACGATTTCAGAAAATGCCAGATGATCGCAGAACACTTGAAACGTTTCCTGATCCTTTTGAAAGAGGCACATAATAAAGATAAAAGTTGTTCGAGCACTATTCCCAGCCCACAACATCACTAAAAATGTCATAAAAACCTAACTTTTCATCAACCTGTTGCATTTATAATCCATTTCCTAGTAAATTGCTTAGTTTTCATCACACCGGGTAGCATTCCGGACGGGTATGGTGAAAGTTTCCCCCCATGCAATCCGTCCATTACCAGTACAACCTGAGAACCAAAAGAAAAACTTGCTGCTGTTGCTACACAAATCAAGCAGAAATAACATTAAAACTCAACTCCTAGATGGAAACTGCTGCCAAATTGCCCCGTAAAAAATCACCAGCATAAAAGCCTTCAACAGCGTTGTTTAGTTTGAAATAATAACGGAGGAAAGTTTTTTTTTATATTTTCCTCCCACTATAACCACCAGCACTCGTTTGTCGACAAGTAGTAGCAGCAGCAATTGAATGGAGAGTCCAGTTTCATGGAAAATTTGCTTTCTTTGTGGTTTCATGTTTCACTTTGAATACCTACCAGGTCAGCCACTCGAGAAAATATGCACCCAAACTGTCTTTGTTCGGACCGATCTCCTCTCTATATCTCGGAAAGTATAGAAACAATTGTCAGCTTCGTTCCCCTGCTGGGATGCTTTCAAAACTTCCCGCTTTCCGAAAGCTTGAGAAGTTGCAAACTTTTTCGCTTATCATCAGAACATGTGAGTTCTTGGTGAGTTAGTTCTCTTGTTCGTTAAATTCATGACGCTTGAGGGAGATCGTTCGAGGGAATAAATCATTGCAGGTGTGTGTGGCACTTATGGTTGATTTACGGGCGAGTAAGGAAATTTCCCGAACAAATGACGGCTATAAATCTGCCCGAAAGGGTCAGCAATTGACTTTTATTGTTTTCCTGCGAATGGAGCTTAAACTAACCGAGTTTTCGTTTTGTGTTACTAAGGTTTTTTTTCTGTAAGACGAACGTCAGACTATTGTAGTGTTTAAAGTGTTGTGATGGTTTGATGGATTGGGAAAAGGAGGGATCCGAAAGTCGATACAACTATAACTATAACTATAGCTATAACAGAATATCATACCGGTCTTCAGTGCTGTCGAGCCGCCACAATGACAGAACGGTATCATCGTCAAAACAGAACAATCATTTCCACTTTCTCACAATTATTGTACAATCCTCTTCATGGCAGGCAATCGGCGAATCCACAAATGTCGGTTCATTTATATTCACAAAGCATTCTATTCGAAACACGTTTTCCTCCCACTTGGCACATTCACGATCCATTTACTCTATTTCGACAATAACTGACTGAAACGGTTGTGCCTGAGTTCCAAAAGCGAATCATCCCCCAATAAAGCCGTAATAATGGAAAGCGTAATGGTCGAATTAGCATAGTACCTTATTTTGGTTAATCTTCTCCGTACCGGTCTGGCCTGCTACCTTCCTCCATTCAGTCGCAATCAACCGAGGTAGTTAATTAATTCTGCTCTGCTCTCAGTCGAGCAGATTTATGTCTCTGTTTCCTCTGGTTATGAACTTCTGGAAGATTCCCCGTGCCAATTTGTTTAAATTATGAGTTAATGCGATTTTGAAACAGTCGGTGAAGCCACCAGACTCGCCACGCTGAAGATGATCAATTACTCGTGCTTTTTTATGTATTCATCCTTCTGGAAAATGGAACGAATTTAAAGGAATGGATAGCGAAAAAATCATTTCCCATGGAGGAAACTGTGAAGCTTTTTCGTGAATTCTTCCCCCCTCTCTTTCTCTTTGTCCCACTCCAACCACTCTTCGGGAGAGGGAAAAGTCCAGTTTTCCTTTTCACTAATCTAATTAAAATGGTTCAAAATTGCCACAAAAAGCTTTTTCGTGACGTACTTCTGTAGTAGTACCAGCATGCCGAGGACTGTGACTGAGTGTGTCCTGAAATAAATATGAATGGGGGTTTGCCTTGTCCCGGACCCCCCGGTTAGCTGCAACGTCAGCGGAAAAGTATGCAAATATTAGCGCGCTTAGTGTAACGAGATACGGAGAGCCGAAAAGCCGACTCTGGGCCATCCATGGTGAAGATACGTCACTCCGTGTCGCCCACGCTGGGTATCTTATCTTTGTTCGAAGACAAATATGTTTCGTTGTGCATTGTCAACAATGTTGAATGATCTTCCAAGAGCGACATCATCGTGCTTCGAATAGCAATCATGGAAAGAACTTTTTCAAAATTAATCATAAGATTACAGAAGACTCAAAAAAAATTGAAAGAATTCAAAAGATTTTAAAAGTCAATATTCTATAGGTTTTTAATTAATTTCACAAGATTCATAATTTTTCTCAATACCCGATCAGAAACACATAACAGAAATATTTCAAAACTTTATCTCGCTTTGTTACTTGTTATAAATTTCTGTTATTTTAACTACTAACGAGACCTAATTTATAACACAATATGTTACAAAAATTGTGTTCTGTTATAATCTTGTTATTTCATTCTGATCGGGTACACTGGAAGATTTCGGAGAATTGCAGTGAATTCTAGATTTTGGAAAACTTCAGAGCATTTTAAAATATTTCAGAAGACTTTTTGGTGGTATCCAAGGGGGAAAACATATGGAAATGATGAATTAAGCGAAAGCAAAAAAATCCCCCAGAGGCAGGATTCGAACCTGCAACCCTTGGGACTCCGACTGACTACAGTGATCGTATAATTTTCACGCTTGATACTAACGCCTGTTTTTTTTCATTATCGCCGGGAGTCTAATTTTAACTCATTACCCATCATACTTCGATGGATGACAGAGCTAATGAAGACATCCGACTACTGGTCCCTTGTTCAGTTAATAGAGGTGTGACGAGAGCAAAACACGCCGTTCGAATTCAGAAGATTTAATAAGTTTTCAGATAGTTTCAGAAAGATCGAGAACATCCCAAAAATTTCAGAAGGAACAAAAAAAAACAGAAGATATGAAAAAATTCAAAAGAATTCAGATATATTTCCAATGATTTTAGAAGATTTTGTGGGATTTCGAAACATTTCGGTAGCAGTACAATTCAGAAAACATCATATTTTATAATATTTCGGAGAACTTTGAAAAATGTCCGAAAAGTTTAGACATTTGCGGAAGAAATTATTAGTCTTTTAAAAAATCAATTTCTGAAGACTTCAAACGATTTTAAAATATTTCAGCAGTCCCTTTCTTATTTATTTATTTATTTATTTATAATTAATTAATATCAACAGACACAGTGTGGTCCTAATGATAATTTCTTAATCTATTTAAAAAGTCAACATGTAATCTGCTACGTGGAATGTGAAGATCGAACTCGGATGACACTCTGTTGAAGGTCCGCTGCAAACCAATGATGCCACCGTTTACTCCATAGTTAGTCCGGCGAAGAGGTAATCGGAGGAATAAATTATTGTGAAGGGCGCGAGGGCGAACATTCATATATATCGCACTGAGAAGCTCGGGGCAGTCAATTCGATCTTGCAAAATATCCGAAATCGTCATAGCACGGAATAGATCCCGTCGCACTTGCAATGTATCGAGTCCAATAAGCAAACCCCGGCTTTCATAACTTGGCAGCTGGTGAGGATTGCTCCAAGGCAATCGACGAAGGGCAAACCGAACAAATCTGCGCTGTACTGTCTCAATTCGATGGACACCGTTGAGATAATGAGGGTTCCACACAACTGAACAATATTTCAGAGTTGATCGAACGAGTGAGCAGTAGAGAGATTTCAAGCAGTAAATATCTGAAAAGTGCTTAGATATTCTCATTATGAACCCCAAACAGCGTGATGCCTTTGCGACAATATAGCTGATATGCTGTTTAAACGTCAGTTGTTCATCGAGAAAAACTCCAAGATCTTTGACGCAATTCGCTCTGTCAATTGTGGATTCAGCTAGACAGTAATTGAATCGAATTGGCGTCAGTCGGTTGATCTCGCACCATTCCGCAAAGGTTTCCAGTTGGCGTTGAAGGAAAGCTGCATCATCAGTATTCCGTATTCTATGGTATAACTTGAGGTCGTCGGCGAAAGACAACCGTGGTCCTTCTAAACAAAAGTTAACGTCGTTGAAATACAGAAGAAAAATCAATGGACCGAGATGGCTGCCTTGCGGAATACCAGATGAAGCAAAGAACTCTTCGGATACACAATCACCTATCTTGACTGCTAGACGACGATTACTGAGATACGATTGCATCCAACGGAGAATATTAGTACCAAAGCCAAGTCTATCCAATTTTGCCACTGCAATAGCGTGATTTATCTTGTCAAAAGCAGCTGAAAGATCCGTGTAGATAACATCAGTTTGAAGGCCGTCCGACATAGCATCTGTAACATATGTTGTGAACGACAGAAGATTCGTAGATGTTGAACGTTTCGGCATAAATCCATGCTGAGTCTCGGAGATATACTGTTTGCAGTGGCTGGAGATGGGTTCCAACACAGCCATTTCAAACAGCTTAGGAACTGCGCTTAGCGTTGTAATACCACGGTAATTGTCAACTACCTTTTTATCACCTTTTTTGTGAACTGGAAACATGAAGGAGGATTTCCAGAGTTCGGGAAATACTCCGGTTGTTAGCGACAATTGAAACAGATGACAAAGAGGTTCAATTAGACCGGCAGAGCATTTTTTTAGAATAATAGTTGGTATACCATCTGGGCCTGCCGAGGTTGAAGCCTTCATTTTCCTAATCGCCAGTTGTACCATATTATTGTCGATATTGATAGAGTTCAAAGACTGGTATGATTGAGGTACATTGAGAGCCGCGCGTGAAGCTTGGGTCGGTGTCAGTTTCTCGTTGGAGAAAACACTCGCGAACTTTTCAGAGAATAGTTGGCAGATCTCCTGTAAACTAGAGCTCATACGTCCTCCATAGCTCATCGTTGAAGGCAACCCGGATTCCTTTCTTTGCTCGTTTACATGCTTCCAGAATGTTTTAGGTTCGGACTTCAACTTACGTTGCACGTTTCGCAAGTAATCGGCATGGCAACGCTTCGATGTCTTTTTATAGACTTGGTTAACATGAACGTAGTGTTGTCGCAGCACGTAGCCCCCAAACTTGGAGTACTTCTTCAGAGCGGCTCTTTTAGTCGCTTTTAACCGTCTCAGCTCGGCAGTGTACCACGCTGGGTGCTTAGATTGAAGGCCACTTCTTTTGGGTACATAGCGATCGATAGCATAGCTCATAACATTGGAGAAGGTCTGCACTGCAACGTTGACATCATCATTGTCGAGAATTTCAATCCAGTGGATATTCGACAGGAAGTCAATAATGCTATTATAGTTCGCTTTTCTAAAATTATAGCTGACGGTGTCAGAAGCATTGCAGTCATGCTTCACTCGAATCGCTTCAAGCAATATATGCAGGGGAGGGTGGTGTCTAACAGTCTTTACCAGGGGGAACGGTGCTGCGGTAACTTTTGGCGCGTAGTCAGATTTGCTCGAAAAACAGAGATCAAGGATTCTGTTGTTCTCGTTCACCACATTATTCGTTTGGCGCAGCAGATTTAGACTGTAGCAGTCAAGCAAACTGGTGATACCAGCATGAAAAGATGACAATTCGGGATCAGCGAACATAAATCCGTCAGAAGCAGAGCGCCATTTTAATCCGAAGAAATTGAAATCACCAACAATCAGGATCTCATCAACCGGGCTTGCTTGAGCGGAAATCCGTTCCAGTGACTCAGTATGTGAATCAATCAATGTCGAATCGCGA
Organism: Topomyia yanbarensis; assembly: GCF_030247195.1. Taxonomy (NCBI): domain Eukaryota; kingdom Metazoa; phylum Arthropoda; class Insecta; order Diptera; family Culicidae; genus Topomyia; species Topomyia yanbarensis. The sequence continues at coordinate 65,741,345 of NC_080672.1, forward strand.
GTGCGGTCCGGTGGAAGATAAACCACGCAAAGAAAAAGTGCGTAGCCAGCCAGTTTGATTCGCACCCACACCTGCTCGACACAGACCCCCAAAGTATCGTCAATCAGTTGCGCTTTCAATCGACGATGGATAGCCACAAGTACCCCGCCGCCGGTAGCCTTGAGACTGTTACGTGAGCTGCGATCAGTTCGGAAAACATCGTAGTTGGCACCAAATGCTTGCACTGACAGAGTGCTATCGCTAAGCCACGTCTCTGTGAGGGCGATTATGTCGAAGCATTCATCTGAACTTGCTACCAAATAATCTTCGATTACTGAATTCATACCACCGGCATTCTGGTAATATATTTGTAGGTTTGAATGCCGCGATTGACTGGAAGCGAGGAGCTGATCAATGCTTACATTAACAAAATCAGGTTCGTACTTGCCGTTGGTATCGATTTGGAAGACCCCTTCACCACTCCTGCACACAGGACTGGGACGACTGGTGAACGCTGGCTGCAATGGCTCGACTGTGGCAGGGGGATCTAGGGCTTCCATAGTGCTAGCAGCAGTGCGTCCCAGGGTGCGATGAGTCATACCAGCATAGCATAGAGTGCTTAGTCCTTCTGTGATCGTTGTAGAGCCGAATGTGCTATGAAGAGACGTGCTCGTTACGATGGGATCCAAATTTTGTTTTTGACATTGAAGATTCACAGCGGCGGTAGAGTTGTGTTCATCAGCAGACTGTAAGTGAAATTTACATTGAGGGCGTGCAGCATCTTGTATTGCTTCGGAAGGACATATACCCTTCTTGGCTTTACCTGACACAGAAGAAGTCGCCGATTCGCCAGGTAAACCTAAATCGCTCGCCGGGATACAAGAAGTTGGACAGATGAGTTTATCCGGAACAGCTTGGCGCTACTGTTCACCACCAGATGGATTCTTCTCCGCCGTAATCCTGATGATAGGTCGTTGGATTTTTGAATTGGTCACAAATTCACGAAAGTAGATGTTCTCCGGCCAAGAGTCTTTGGACAGAGCCTTATCCCTGTATGATTTGCTAACGCCAACTTTGAAAGTAATGAAGCTCAAAGTTGAGAGATCCTTGTCCTTAGGAACTAGACGAACTATTCTCGGTTGCAGATTCTCCCCCAGACAATCTTTCACAAGGGTAGAAACTTCATCATCCGTCGTGCTGGGATCGAATGCTGACAAGCCATAACAGCTCCTCAGGTGGTGAAATTGTTTTTATTGTTTCAAACGCAGCTTTGGATCCACGAATATTTGGAATTTTTGTTTTGAGTGAATCATCTTCCCGTTTGCACTTAGGCGTGTTTGAAACTGGATTATATTCAGCAATTCGATTCCAAGGCGTTATAGTTGGGGATAGCGGTTTTGAGTCAACTTTAACCGAGAGAGCTTTGACGACATCTTTCAAATCAGCTATGTCGTTCTTTATAGATTTCAGAGAATTGTTGTCAGGCACTATGTCGCAACAACGCGAAGCCATTCTACGAAAATTATCATTCGAGAATAAGTCAGCACAGCCGTCGCACATCCAGAATAGATTCCGTGGGTGGGTTCCCAGGACGTCACGAACATCATAATCCATCTTGACGCATATCATGTGGAACGAATTTCCGCAGTATCCACGACATGTGATTCGATCAGAATCATTAACCACTTTCGAGCAGTTCTTACAAGCCATGCTGTTGATGTAGAAATAACGCCTAGCGGGTATGCAATATGCGCAGGAAAACGCTGCGGTAACGTGCGTCAATGGAAGCGAACTTGCACGCAACGTGCGACAACTCAACTACCCACCAGCAGATGTCGCTTTTGGCGAAAAAATTGAGCGTAACGTCTGTGCAGTGATAATGTCAAGTGAAAACAAAAATCACAACCAAAAACAATCACTTTCACGAATCACACTGGTAGATATAATCGTGCTTGAAGTCACGAAATTTCAATGCACACGTACTACCGAATAAAACGATATACAGATAAAACGAGAATAAAAATAATCGCGAGTGTAAAACACTAAAAAATCAAAAAAAAACTATCAGCTCTACTGACGACCGGAATATAGCAAACAGTGCCAAAAACGTGCGATAAATTATTCACGTGAAAACGGTAAACCCTACAGTAATAATTGTTGTTTTGTTGATCCAAGTCCTTCATTTTGGTGATATAGTCATAGTGATTAATCCCTGTTGAAGTGAGATATTTGCTACATTTATATAAATAAAAATACAACACTGGAGATGTAAAATAATCCTTATTATATCCTCACAAAAATTTTGTTAATGATTATGTGCGTCCAGTTGCATCACGAAGTGCCGAAAGTTTTTCAGCACCGCATTAAAATTTCGTTTTTTAAATTGTTCGATTTTTTTTTTGGTAAATCATGTATCGGTTGAATAACTAGGACCTTTTAGAAGGCATTCTGATCATGAGCACAGTCATCCATAATTTCAGAGGAAAATGTCGTCGTGCGGCATCTCTCCCATACAATTGGGAGAGATGCCGCATCAAAATTGCGGGTGAGATGCCGCACTGGATGGTGAGGGATACGTAGCTAAAATGTATTTTTTCACCTCGGAATATCATTAAATGATCATTTGCGTCAGGTATTGATTATTTATAAGGTATATCCACAAACTAACGGACCTAACACAGTGACATATAGGAATATGAGTCTATTTATCTATATATTTAAACGGGCGATAAGTATCTAAGTATTAGTTTCTTCGGTTTATTCTTTAAAGTTTCAGGCACTAATTTTAGTAAACGCATTGATTTGTAGTGATGTTATTCTTGGGATAAAAATGAAAAACAGGAACAAACCAAAGTTATATAAATACATTGTTGGAAGAAACAACCAAAAACTGCTTTTAAGGAATTCCTACCAATATATCGCTCGTACAAACATATAAATAAATAGTACCCTTAATTAAATTACTCCAACTTAACCGTTATATAAGGTTGCAAAGAAAAATATTTTAAAATGTTGAATAAAAAAATGTTTCTAGAAATGGTACTACCCCCTTAAGTAAAATGAAGGTGCTGGCCGATTTATAGGTGTTACCAACCTTCATGAAACGCAGCTAAAGACCCCTTATCACAAACACATCAACGATAGCTGAAAATACTTTTGTTCACCATTTTTCAGTTTGTGACCATGGTGCGGTATCTCACCCGCACATGCGGCATCTCTCCCGCAATGACCTTTTTTTTTTGAAATGTTCATGGAAATTTGATGATTTTTTTTTTTCCATGAAAAAAACCATTTCACAGTATTTTTGAAACTTGTCGCAATTAATGAAAATGATTTTATCAAATATTGAATGATTTACTTTGATGCAGGATCGATTTTAAGAAATGTGCGGCATCTCTCCCCAAATTATCCTACACTGGAAGATTTCAGAGAATTGTAGTGAATTCTAGATTTTGGAAAACTTCAGAGCATTTTAAAAGATTTCAGAAGACTTTTTGTTGGTATCCAAGGGGGAAAACATATGGAAATGATGAATTAAGACAAAACAAAAAAAAATCCCCCAGAGGCAGGATTCGAATCTGCAACCCTTGGGACTCCGACTGACGACAGTGATCGTACCCAACACATTTGACCCATATAATTTTCACGCTTGATACTAACGCCTGTTTTTTTTTTTTCATTATAGCCGGGAGTCTAATTTTAACTCATTACCCATCATACTTCGATGGATGACAGAGCTAATGAAGACATCCGACTACTGGTCCCTTGTTCAGTTAATAGAGGTGTGACGAGAGCAAAACACGCCGTTCGAATTCAGAAGATTTAATAAGTTTTCAGATAGTTTCAGAAGGATCGAGAACATCCCAAAAAATTCAGAAGGAACAAAAAAAAACAGAAGATATCAGAAGATTTGACAAAATTCAGAAATATTTCCAATGATTTTAGAAGATTTTGTGGGATTTCGAAACATTTCGGTAGTAGCACAATTCAGAAAACATCATATTTTATAATATTTCGGAGAACTTTGAACAGTTTAGACATTTGCGGAAGAAATTAGAAATTAGTCTTTTTAAAAATCAATTTCTAAAGACTTCAAACAATTTTAAAATATATCAGCAGTCCCTTTCGCCAAAAACGTGCGATAAATTATTCACGCGAAAACGGTAAACCCTACAGTAATAATTATGGTTTTGTTGATCGAAGACCTTCATTTTGGTGATATAGTCATAGTGATTAATCCCTCTTGAAGTGAGATATTTGCTACATTTTTTAAAGTTTGAAGAATATAATTTTTTTCAAGAGTTGTCCTACTAAAGCTATACAACTAAGATCTCGGAAGGGCTCACCATGAGAATTACTCACTACAATTGCAGACGAGACGGGAAATGTCACCTACTAAAACACTACTTGAGGTAGCCAATTGCAGCGGGTCGTGATGTTGATTGTGAGATTGAGTGTACGGTTCAGATGTGCGGGCGCACGGTGATCACCTTCCATGGAAAAGTGGGACAAAACCTCTAAAGTGGCCCGAATTTGATGAAAACTGCACATTGGGGTAATTCTGTGACGCTGAATTCAAATTTGATGTTTTGCCTTTCTCCTATATGCAATCACTCTGAACATCGTCAACCTAATCCCGGCCCGGGGGGCCGTCTGTCATATACCATTCGACTCAGTTCGTCGAATTCGGCAAATGTCTGTGTATGCGTATGTATGTGTGTATGTATGTATGTATGTGACCAAAAATAAGCACATCGGTTACTCGGAGATGGCTGAATCGATTCCATCAAACTTAGTCTCAAATGCAAGGTACAACGTTCCCATAGGCTGCTATTGAATTTCATTAAATTCCTAGTTCCGATTCCGGAGTTACGGGTTTAAGAGTGTGAAACATTTTTCCTTTCTCCTATAGAAAGGTTATGCAATCACTCTGAACATCGTCAACTTAATCCCGGCTTGCATAGGTTTTCTGTATTTTAACAGGGTCGTAGTTAGAGGGATACGGTGAGGGGTACCCCCCACATCACTCACCACCCTTCCCTAAACCGCCCTTCCCTCAGCAAGTACCCCACCACTCGAATAAAATTTTCTAATTCCTCTAGAATAAACTTTCCTAGTGGCTCTGAAAAACCAGTGAAAAATTTGGTTTGAAATGATTTTGAGTTGAGAGACTAATTTAAAATTTCTTAACAAGTTGAAATTTTTTAGCGGGGTCCAAACTCCCGCCGCTGGTTTCAAGTGTTTCAGCGTCGACACATAGCAACTCAATTTCGTAGCTGTCGATTCATTGTACGTATGTGTAATTTGCACTAAATTTCTAACAGACAGTTCCACCATTATATTAGGGTAAGGTGGGGCAAATCCGACCGTTGGGTAAACCCGACCCCCCTCTGTTAGCGAAAATCAGAAGCACTACGCGAACTAATATCAATGTTGTCGTGTAGAGCATCGAAAATAATCATAATGGTGGTATGACAGCATTTTATTAGTCTACATTGAGATGCTTATACGACAAAAAGTGTGTTTTTACAACTTTTGATTTGACTTTTGTGTATCATTGACTACAGGATATTTCTGATTGTAAAAGTGATTCCATAATAAATGTAAGTGGATTTAAATTCTTTGATTTAAGTCCTACAAAGTGCATAGATGAATTCAGTTCAACCTTTTTCATATATTTTTTAATTGCATCGTAATGAAAAATGACACGGTGGGGCAAATCCGACCTCTAAATAGTGGGGTAAATCCGACCGCTTTTTTGCTAAGAAAATTTTGATTTATCAAATTGAAATATATTTTTATTGTTATTATTTATTATTTTTATGCAAAATGGTGCATAATTACAAACGAAAGACACAAAAACGTGATGGTTATAGTATTCGTCGAGCAATTGCTCCGATGCAAATGGGAATATCATTACGTGCTACTGCTCATGATTTTAGCATTCCAGGATTGATATTGAACTCCATTTTCTTCATATTACAATTCAATAACACAACATTCATTGATTTATCATTGAAAAACCATAAAATTTGAGTAATATCTGCACTAAATCAACCAAAAACATAGGGGGTCGGGTTTACCCCACCATTTTTGAAAACAGCAAAAATGAACATTTTTGTAAAACGCTTGTATCTCAAGATATTTCCAAGATCCAACTAAAATGCTATATACAGAAACTTGCCCAGGAGTCTAACCTTTAATTTGGTATATAAAACGACTTAATCCGTTGTAAAATGAGCATTTTACAGCCAAAACCATTTACTAGGTCGGATTTGCCCCACCTTACCCTAAACATAATCAGCCATGGAATAGTAGTTTGGATAAATGAGAAAGGCACAATTGCACCACTAGGTGGATTAAAACGGGTTTTTTTATTATATTTTTACCTCAAAATTTTAGCATTTAGGGTTGTTCGAAAATTTAACATTTACGACTCTAAAGATGGTGCCCAAAAATTCATTTCCAAAAAAAGGTGTAGTAATTTTTTTTTGCAGAATGCACATTTTTTCAATTGTTGATAATACTGGAAGACATTAATAACTTTTATTACGAACCCTGGGGAATCAAACACTACCATGCGGCTCTTTCAGACTTATCATAGAAAATCACCTTTTTCATACCTCGGGACAGAAAGCGGCAAAATAAGACATTCATTTTCGAAAAGTACACTAATTTTCAAACTACAATTTATTTTTTCGAACTGATTAAAAAAAGTAAAAACTATAACTTAACTTTAATGCAAAATTTATTATTTGTTCTCCATGTCTGAGCGAGAAGAAAGACGTGTATCGACTAAACCGAATCGCAAGTTCAGCGAATAACCTTTTAAATGATTTCGCTTCAACCTTAATCGGAATCCTAACTAAAAAATAACATAGGTTTGAAGACAGTTTTTTTTTAAATTTATCATCTTTTCCGCCTTTGAAGCTCTGTTAAAAATTCGCACTTTCACCCTCAAGCCTAAATATTTTGAGAAAACTTTATTCAACCTGTTTACAAACATATAGAAAAATGTTAAATTTTGAAAAGTCCAAAATAAAATTTTAATGTTTTGTCCAGCTAGGCGATGCTTTGGGATGTAGTAGCCGCACTATCGCGTGGTAATGAGCGTTTATTTGTGCGCACTTCAGGGCGTGCTAATCGGATTAAAAATGTTATAGCGTTCACTAAATTATCGGGACGTTTTTGTCTTGGGCGTAGTTGTGTCTGGATGATCACGATTGCATGGTCGTCTTTTTGTATCATCGCGAAGGGCTCGGGCGTTTGTAAAGGGTGTCCCACATCAAATTGCATCATGGAAAAACTCTGTAGAAAATAACCCATTGGGTAGTTTACCTTTGGGTAGAAGCAACTTAGAGTGTATTGTTTACACTATATTAATATCGCTGTCAGGCTTAAGAAAATTGGAAAAAAAACCGTCGCCCGAAAAGAATCGTCACGAATTGATTTTTGCAAGCAACTGAAAAATCATCAACTCTCTCATCGGGACCACAGAAAACAACTCGGAATCGTGCAGTCAACGGTGAGTTGTGTGATAAACATTCCTACCAAACTATGAGCATCGAACGGAAGGAAAAATGCGGTCAGAATAGATGTTCTATTAGTGATCATGATCACAAGCGGGTAGTGAAAGAGTTTAAGTGGAGTCCCAACGCTTAGGTCAGGGATATTGCCAAAAAGTCGAATCTGTCTGTTTACGCACATTCAAACGTCTGTAGAGCTGTCAGATTTTATGACGAGGGAAAACTGTTCGGTTCGCGGTACAGTAAAACTCGCGGTCACATTAACTAAATTCACTAGGTTTATTCAGTAGGATTGAGTACTTATTGTAAGTCCTAACTGTTCAGTATAAAACGAGAGTATAATTCGACTGTAATTCATTGCAGGATTGTAAAGAATGTTTCTAGTGGTAATACTGAGACTAAGTAACTATGTATGATGACTTTTGATACTAACTAACTTTGTATGATGACTGACTGTTCTGATTGCAATTTGTACTATATATAGGTAGCTACAATTATTAGATGAACACAACTGTTCTGTTCAGGAAGTGAGAATCTTCTAGAAAACTGACTGCAGTATGAGTGTTGAACGCAACAAACTCTTCCGTAACGCCTATAGTAGTTGGTTCATTATGCGATACCTAACTGTCCTGTACTACAGTGAAGTCTCACTTCCTCGAACTTATGCAGGCACGTAGCCAGAGGGGGGGCTAGGGGGCTAAAGCCCCCCCCGAAACTTTTCAAAAATAAATTTAAGAAGCAACATGTTTTTCGGTAACTCGTAAAAAAATTGTATCTTGTTTGGTTTCAACAAATTAATGGGAGAATGGTGAGGAAGATTGCTATTTCGAGCCACCGAAGACATCGGTCACGATATCTACTCAGTATGCCGAGTCTGATAACACACTTCCTTTCATATTGTGTGACTCGTCGGAAGAACAAAAGAAACTGTTACTTTAATTCTTGCTGGGGTGATCCGTCGGATGATTGAATCGTAGAAGCAAGAAGTGGTGCTCCAGCCAAACGTGGAGGCTATTGACTTCTGGAATTTTTACATAACCGAATTTCATGATGGGAAATATTTGCTGAAGGTGAAAATAGAGGTTATGCTTACGAACATCGCCTTTAACGAGTTCTACCTTGTCAGGCATTCAGTACTTATGTTACTCAACAAATTAGCCTAGGCGAAACCAGTCATTTTGCAACTTGTAACACGTGGTTGATTCTCATATATATGGATGATGAGAAAATCAATGTTCGGCTACAAGATCTGATACCTCTTACTTGAACCGCGGGCGAACGACCAGGAGGTTAAAGCCCCAATAAACAAACTTAACTTCTTTGAACCGTGGCCATTAAAAGATTCCTGTCACATTTGGAAAAAATGTAATTTATTATAAAGGACACATCTAGGAATTAGACGGGTAGGGTCAGCTAGGATTTCGTCCTAGCTGACCCTGCACGCACAAAACGCAATGCGATAATATCATCATACACGTTACATCTTTGCACATCCATAGTCTCCAATACGATTACCTGAAAAACAAACAATTGCCAAATTTGTGGCTGCTGTTCATATAGTATTGACGGCAAAAACTGCGTCTAGTATCTCAAAATTAACAGTCAGCATCATCATTGAGGAAGTCGACACTGGTGGCCCGTAAGGGGACAAAACAAAAATGAAATCAGATATTCGCGAACTGCCATGTCCATGGCAGTGACCACGATAATAATACGGAAGTGTACAAGATAGATATGAACGACCACCAAGACGCGGTTGGTTATGAAAAATATTTCTCAATCAGTAAACAGGTCAATCGCACGAGATCTGTTGGACAACCATTAGCGTTTTATCATTTTCATTGTTTACATCGTGGAAATATATTAAAGACTCAAGGCTTCATTTAGCTAATGCATTGAACCGACTCAAGTAAACGAATTGTATAATAAAAAATTAGAAGTTTCATAGAAAACTGAGTACAAAAACTGTCCCAAAATTAACATTTATCGCTAGTAATGGTATCTAACAAAACTCATTTTATGCTAGATATTGGCCTGAATAAAGAAAGTTAGTTAAATCATACGCAAATTGAATTTCTGTAATAGATTAGAGCAATGTGCGCTTAAATATTAAAAATATTAAATAAAAAAGTTGCGTTTTCAAATAAGCTTACCAAAAAAAATCACAATTTTTTTGTTATATAACTTATGAAATTTGCAATTACTTGAAACAAATTGAATTTTTTTAAGGCTGGACCAAATTTTTTATTTATTATTTTCTTTAAGTATTAAAATCGTGTTAAAAAGATTGTGTAAAAATTTGGCAGTGGAATTCTTTGCGAGATATTACAATTATAAACATAAAACATGGCAATTTTACACTAAACGCCCAGCGAAAGGCCTGTTATAACTGAAATGTCTCGTAACACTTCGAGTTCCATTCTGAATTTTTCACATAATCTTCTTAATATAGTTATGTAATCAAAATAATTTTGATTTCGGGGGACTTTAGAAAATATTTGCTTTTAACATGAGAATACCCCCAAAAAAGTCTTAAATTTGCAGAATGCGAGTCATTCCACGATTTACAACTATAATTTTAGTTCCCTTCAATTTTTTTGCACTCTTTAGCTGTAAATTATAGACACGATTTTTTTACTTTGGCTGAATTTGACTTTTTTTTTTCAAGTTATGAGTTTTTGAACTTTATAAAGTACTAGCTAATACCCATCGCACGTTGATGCGACTTTCAACGAAATAAAAGGAAACCATAATTTGTTCCGAAGCGCCTTCTTGTAGGCAGATAATCCCCACCAATAGCACACAAACACGCTCCATAACAAATTCCTACTATGCATAAATTTTTACGGCAATTGGTTAAGCCGTTTGGGAGTCCATAAATCACATACATACAAATATCGACTTTTAATAATATAGTGATTTTTTAAAGTTTTATAAATTTAATAGAATTGGACATTTTTCATTCCCTCATAACTGAGAAACTATTAGATTTCTGGAAAAAAGCATTAAATAATAAAAGCTGCGTTTTCGGAAGATCTCGGCGGATTTTTTTTTGTAATATTTGTTTTTGTTAAATAATTTATGTATTATGCAAATATTAGTAACAAATTTTTTTTCAGGGTGGAGCCAAAAAAATCTTTTTAGCTTTTTCAAATAATTTATAATTATATCGAGAAGATTGTGTACAAATTTCAGAAAGAAATTCGAAGTATTTTACGAGATATTTCAATTACAATAGGCCTATCACTAGGCGTTTGGTGTAAAATTGCCTTGTTTTAAGTTTATAATTGTAATATCTCGCAAAGTATTTTGATATCCACTCCCAAATTTTTGCACAATTATTTTAACATGATTTTTAATATTTAAAGAAAATAATAAGTAAAAAATTGGTCCAACTTTAAAAAATTCAATTTGTTTCAAACAATTGCAAATTTCATAAGTTATATAACAAAAAGAAATTGCTATTTTTTTCAGTAAGCTCATTGAGTACACAACTTTTTTATTTAATATTTTTTTCCATATAAGTTATAAGTGATTGAAAAATGTTCAATGTTATAAACTTCAAAAGTTCAAAAACTAATAACTTGAAAAAAATCATATTCAGCCAAAATAAAAAATACGTGTCAATTACTTTAACTAATGAATGCAAGAAAAAAAATTGGAAGGAATTCAAATTTTGAGTGTAAATCAGACGTGGAATGACCCATATATTTTGATCCTATTGATCACCAAAGATCCTCCTTCCTAACTGGGGTATGCCAAAAAATTATGTTAGCATGATGCATTAGAACTGGTAATAGTTACAGGACGCCAGATCAAGAAAATAGAAGTTGAACCATCTACAATTCGTTTGCTAAATCAGAAGATTTTGTGCAAATTTCGACATTCTCTTCGATCGAACATTTTATGGATATTTTTCTACTCATTTCGATTTAGCGTCATCTACACCTTTTAAACGTGTAGCTTAGAACACCTTGCGTTTTCCAGCACCGTCAAGGATTGTCATATTCGGTTAGCGCATAAATACTGAGAACTCTAGAATATCCATTGTTGCAACAAGAGTAAATTGTAACTTGTAAATAAAAATAAATAATAAAAAATCAAATTAAACATCAATAATTCGTTGATGTACTATAGCCTTTCTTGTGACAAAGAACATGGATTGTCTTAGATTTGGCTTTGTTTTCATTAAGAACTTTTCAAAATTTCGTTTAGTTTCTAGTGACAATATGAAGTAATTAGAACTAAAAGCTTTATGCAGGGGCGGGTAAAGCGTAGTTGGTAAATTGATTACCTTTTACGCAGCTCATCACGGTTCGTTCATCAATCCCGCACATGTAGGGTTAGAAATTTTTCTAAAGAAATTTTCTAACCCAAAAAGAGGCGAATAACCATAAGGTTAAAACCTGTATAATCGAAATAAAAAAGCTTTATACAATAATTTTTAAGCCCCTCCCGAAATAAACTCCTGGCTACGGGCCTGAACTTATGCAACCCTAAAGCTGGCGCAAACACTGTCCAAGTCTTTCGTTCAGAGAACCAAGAACCGGGAGAGACTGTATACGTACAAAGTGAAGAAGGCTCCAAATCGTGACGAACGGCAAATACGGTGGGAAAGTCATAGGCGCGAAAACTGTACACCCAGATGCTGCCGAAGCATTATTGTCTCATCATGGATGATGAGACTTCCATCGAGACGGACTTCCGACAGCTTCCGGGGTTGCTGTTCTTCACCGCCCGGCACAAGTTTAATGTTCTGAAAGAAGTAAAGAAGCAGAAACTTTCAAAATTTGCCAATAAATCCATGATTTGGCAAGCCATCTGCTCATGTGGCAAACGGAGTGCGTCGTTCGTGACTATCGGACTTGTAAACGGGGAGATCTACCTCAAGGAGTATCTACAGAAGCATATGCTTCCTCTGTTAAAGCCATACAATCTTCCGGCCGGATCTAGCATCGTGACCCTATTCAAATGTTGTCCTAAAGTGGTACGAAACCAACGGTGTCACTGTCGTACCCAAGGACATGAACCCTCCCAACGCACCGGCAGTAAGGTCCATTGAAAAATACTGGGCAATTATGAAACAGGCAATACGGAAGCATCCTAAGGAGGTTGAATCTGAGAAAGCTAAGGAGGTTGAATTTAAGGAAGACATGAAAAATGGGTTTCCGTACTGAAGAAGCTGCAGCCGGATGTTGCACAGAACCTTATGAGTGGAGTTAAGCGTAAGGTGCTAGCGGACGGTTATAGTATTGAAGTTGAATGAAATAAATATGCCAAAAGCTTACTAATGGGTTATATTTTATTTACTGGAAGTTTGAAAAGGATCGCTCCACTAGGCAATTGTCTACAGGGCTTTTTCCGCGTGCAATAGATGCGAGACACTTGTTACGTTCGATCGCGTGGACGGATTCATGATCGAGCAAACACGGTCGTTTGTAGGTTCACTCTTGGGACCGCGTTTGTAAATTTATAAGCACTAAATCGTTCACTCAGCCACCAGCAAGTTGTCCTGGTTGCGAGATCGTGAGCATATGTGTGCGTGGATAAACGCGAAGGGCTCGAGCGTTTGTATGTTAACATGTTTGTCGCGTGTGTTAGCGTACATAAATTCGATTTTATGACAGTGTGACCACTCGCATATTGGCGTACATTCTTGAATGATCGCGCGCTGGGACCGTGCACCTGCATTTCTAGTGTATGGTTCGGAGACTAGAAGAGTTCAAGTTTCCCCATATTACTAGATTTCCCAGTCATGTCGCCATGAAACGTGTTGTCTAATAAATATGAGCGTCAATTTTGTCTTTCTCGTATAGATTGCATCAAAAACCGACTGTCTGACCGAGGCCCCGAGAGCCAAGTCTCATATACCATTCGACTCAGTTCGTCGAGATCGGAAAATGTCTGTGTTCATGTTAGTTTTTTATAGTAAGGTTTAAAAAGCTTCAAAAGCCTGGCCTGTAGTGTATTGGCACTTTGTGGGACTCACGACTCACGGTCGTGCCTAACCACTAAAAACACTCCTTACTCTTTTTACACCCTTCTTCCCCTCGGAACTACAACGTATTACTTCATGGAGGGGTTCGTTGTGCTTTTGTCGCACCTCTTTCTTCTGCCCTATCTCGGAGCCTCACTTGGTTCATGTAATGGCTCGATCTTTGAGCTTTGATTTTATTCTCGACTCTTCACTAGCTTCTTGTCTTCATCTACTAAGTCGCCATTTAGCTCTCGTCCCCGTGAGCTGTTTAGGTGCTGGTTCTTTGAACCATTCAGCTCCTGTAACCGTGTGTCATTCAGCTCCGGCATTATCACGATCTACTTGGATAGTCCCCGCCGGTAAACTCACCCTACTCCGACCGATTGTTTCCCGACGGAGGAATTTCCCCCGACACCGATACCCGCTTTCTTGAGCCACTCAACTCCCACCTTCATCGAGATCTTCTCGGATGTTATCCTACTCCACCAGAGAGTTCGCCTGCAACGCAATTTCTCTAGGTATCGGTGCTTGTTTCGTGAGCCAATTAGTTCCCCTTTTTGTCACGATTCTGTCGGGTAGACCACGGCGGCGAATCTACCCTACCGTGAATTCCCCCGCGGTAGATTGCAACAGATATTTGGTTTTTGTAAGCCATTTGCTCCCCGCTTCGTCCCGATCTACTCGATCTAGTCCCCGGCAGTAGACCTAGCCAACTCAACGGGCCAGCCAATAGGTGATTCGTCTAGCGATTCCGGGTGGAGCGTAGCTTTGGATTCACTGGAGCCCCAAGGACTCACTGTATTACGAATTTCCTTAACGAGGCAAACCACACAAATGTAAAGAGTACCATATAGAATTGGCGGGAGGGTCGTAAACGCATCTGTCACCTCGAGTGCGACTCTAAGCGGACTCGGCTGATCACTTTCAGTCCATAGAGGAATACTGCTAACCGATTAGCTTAGGGAAATGAAGCTGTATCTCATACAAGCGAAATGGCTCACGTAAGGTAAATCAGTACGGCATCGTTAGCTACTTAAGAATACATCAATCTATCATTTCAAACTTATTTCTATTTGCTTTGCATGATTTCACAGACCCGTTATCTTCAGCGCTAGGGTGCCGGTGGGGGGCCCGTGTCGTTGCAACTGCTGCTCCGCATCTCTTGCCGTCGATCAATGCACCTGCTGAGTCGCGCGACCGGTCGGCTACACTGCTTGTCCGACCGCTACACTCTCGCACCGTGCATCGCCACGAATGCACTGCGGTCTGTCACGTTGCACCTTGCTGCGGTCTGTCACGTTGCACCTTGCTGCGGACTGTGTCGCACTCGTGGTGCTTGCTCGCTGTGCGACTCCTTGCACACGAGCATGGTCGTCTCGTCCTTGTCGCTTGAACCAGAACGAATAATTTGGTGGACGAAAGTGAGTGGTGGTGGCCCGTCCGGCTTCGTACTTGCTCCGCTAGCTGGATATTACTGGTGCGAGATCGTCTTCGCACTGGTAAAGATGAGGGGTCTGGACTGTAAATAAAAAGCCCTCTAACGAGGTTATGTCTCGTTTAATGAGGTTTGCCGGACACTCACATAGGCAATCAACTGTACCTGATGATGGGCTTTTGATGATTTGTCGTAACTATTGCTTCGCTCTAACCTATCAGATGCACTATTAGATGGTATTGCGTGGAATTTATCACGATTCGGCGTGCGTTCAGATGATGGAAATGTGGTTAGGATTTACTCTGCGGCAATGGTTGTGGTCGCTTACCTTTGACCTTGAGAGGTCGAGCTAAGCGAGACCTAAGTGCTGTCCGTATCGTATGATGTTTCGGTTCTAAGGCAGGACATGCAGGAAGAACTGCAATTGGCATGTTATCACAAGTGTGGTACAGGTTGTATCATCAATTACCTCAACGGGACGATCGTTAGATATGCCGCGTATTATCACCATCAATCCTTCGGTGCTCGATTAGCATGCGGAAAAATGCATCTAGGCCGTATGAGCCTTCGTAAGGGATGAAAGTACCAATTAGCATCACATTTTAGACTATAAGCCGTATTTTTACCTTCAGTTGTTGTTTTAATCTGCTGAGGATGAATATAGTCCCGCGCAACTATTTTTAGTCGAGACTTTTTACTGGCACGCATCATCCACCGCATGCCACGTTTCGATCTAACCGCTTCTATTGTATCTGCACGGCTTTGTAGAAGAAGATCGCCATTGCGGTGCGAGAGCGAGATCAATATACTGTTTCTGATTCCATGCGAGAGGAAGATAACTGAATACTATACTGGAAGTGGCTGCGTTATTAATTTGATCGTGGAGGATACACTCCAAGAAATGATTCGGCATTTTATCGGCACAATCTCGATGTGTAACAATTGCTAGCTATTCAACGCGGTCTACTCGGTCTAATCCCCGGAGGTGGATCTAGCCTACTCACAAGCTACCCGGTAGGGTGTCGAGGGCGGTTCGGCGATTCTGGCGATGCCCGACGTCCAGTGCGCTGGCGCTCGAACCCAGTACATAGAAAACATCTCGTGATACTTCTCCGACCGCCGACGTTTGTTTGGCATGATTATCGCTATTGCGTTCGTTGCCTTCGCCGACTTTTCGCAGGCGTAGTCGACGTAATTGTTGAAGCTCAAGCAGCCGTCGATTACCACTCCCAATGGCTTCAGTGCACGCTTCGATGCATTCACGTGGCCTCCGACGTCGATCTGCATCCGCTGAACCGCTTCGCAGTTGCTGACCAACAACACCTCCGTCTTATGGCGAGCTATTTGCAGCTTGACCCCGTTCAACCAGCTCATGATCGCGTATATTGTCTCCGTCACTAACAACTCCACTTCTTCAAGTGTCTCACCCATCACCGTTAGTGACACGTCGTCCACGAAACTCATGATTTTCACTTGCCTGGACAGTGAAGCAAGACCCCATCGTACATCCCGTTCCAGAGTTGGACCTAGAATGGAGCCCTGAGGACAGGGATGTTATGCACCTCAGAGCAAATAAAGAGAAGAATAACAAACGCTCTTTGCACTTTTCATGCGAACCACCGCTCTTCTCTTTCGCAATAAACCTCTTCACTCCGATGCGTGTTGCTCCCACACGTGTATTCTACTCCATGGCTGCACGCCACAAAGAGTAGAAATAAAGAGGTTCTTTAGTGTGTATCTTGGTCCCACGCGCACGTAAGTAGAGAAGGCAACCAAAAAAGATTTTTTAATAGCGGTAAGCTTGAATCTAGTTGGTACCGCCACACGGTACTATCTTTGATTTTAGGCCTGAGTTTAGTCCGGCCCAAGACGTTAGTACCTGTCATTGCAGAAATGGCTGCATCCTGAAGCCAAATGAAAACAGTGTAAAAGGCATGTTCCCCTTGCATACATCTCAATAATTTGAATCAACTTTTCGAACTTTATGTGCAATATTATGGCCCATGTTGCACACAAACCATATGAGGCCACGTAAGCAAGTTTTATCCCGTACGAAAAACAGGTGTAATCGAATTTTAAATGCATTTTTTTAAATATTCTTTATCGTCCTATATCTAGAAGGTGCTACACGCTCATTTCAAAACGCCACATCGAAGAGTTATATTGCAGGTTAGCAGAAGTCGAATCATATTGAAACAAACTGTCGAACGAAATTATATAATTGGATTGGAGATGAAAATTGTTTTCGTTCGTTAGTTTACCTATGGCTTTCAAAATGAGTGAAGTTTAATTTGCTCACAATTTTTTAGTTCTTTTTACATGGGGAAGAGAATATATAATCACAATTTGTTCCCTTTTCTAGTTGTATCTTCTCACAAAGAACACCATAAGCAAGTGGAAGTTTATTTATATTTTTACTGCTTTTGAAAGAGTTCAAAACTAAGATTGAATAAAAAATTGTAAATGAAGCCATGCCATATAGCCTAAGTAACACTTTTAAATATGCCGGCAAATAAACTGTTACAAATATTCTCATTCTGTTCGTTATTTAAATGTTATCTGAGCTTGCTTGTATTGTTTCGTAATTTATAATTTTCTAGCATATCTTGAACGATTTGCATTTCCGCTGTAGTACAAATTTTCGTTTAATTCTTTATGATAGAACAGATATGCACAGGGTATGAAAGAGCTGTGAAAGCTGAGACTAGACAGATGACTTGGCAAAATGACGCAAAAAGTTGAATACGGAAAAATCGCTTAAATCGTGTCGGAACTTAAGGGGGGTTGTGTAAGGTATTATCGGCAAAAATTGGATACTTTAATTTTTTTTCGATGCAAAGATTCTTTGTCTTTTCAGTCAGGTGCCACATCGAAATCTTGTATACACCATAACTCAAAATCTACTGGACAAACGTTGAGACATTTGCACAGTTATTTTTCACAGCATTTCACAAGTAATTAAGGGAGCTTTTATTTTTTGGTCGATTTTTTATTTTTTCGTAGTACTTTGAAACCAAAGTCCGATTATTGCTAAAACAACGATTAACATGTTATTGCAAAATAATAATATTTAGCAGTTTGCAAAAAGCTCTTGTAGTTGCCTGGGCAATGATGTGAAGAAGAAGAATTGTGCAAAATTCAGAACGGTTGGTCCAAGAAATTTTGTCTGCATCCAGTATCAGGTTCAATTTGTAAAGTTATAATTATCAATTCATTATCAGACAGATGGCAGACTATAGGAAGTAACTAAATATAATTTTTATTAATTAAAATTACTGGACTTTTGGTATTTCAGGCATGATTGGATAATCGTGCTGATAATTTGAATTACTTCATTTTCAGCAAAGTAGGTCTGCCAAATTTTATATGAATGGTTAGTAGACTAGCGCCTAACAATACAACTCTATAACGTTCTCGATAGTATGCACCATTATTAGCAAAATAACGTTTTAGTCAATTATGGATCTTTAATAATAAATTGTTTAAGCGGTTACTCCACTGTAGAATTTTAAAACAATCGATGTTTTATTTATTAGTATAAAATGTGCTTTAGGATGTAAAAAATGATATCCCAAAACATGGAGAACGAAAACAATTCAAAAATATACAAATCTCGACAAATATATGATTACGGCGTATAAGCCAACTGTCAAAATTCACTTTGAGAGGAAATTCTGGACAAACCGTTACTCACCAAGCACAAACGTTGGTAGTAAACGTAAGAGAAAAGTTTTCTCTTTCATTAACTGATGTGAACTGTATTCAGCCAGTAACGGTTTGTCCAGAATTTCCTTTCAAAGAGAATTTTGACAGTTGGCTTTCACGCCGTAATCATACGTTTGTCGAGAAATTTTCAATTTTGCCGCAACGCTTCTTATGTATAACCCATGTGTACTGCAAACTTTAACCGCGTTTTTCTCGAAACCACTGGCCGAAAATGTAACTCGAGCAAATGATTTTTGGTCGCATTGAAATTCTCACAGTATATTCAAAATTGATTTTTCTAGTCACGTACGCAGGATTAAATTTTTTATTGCTTACCTTTTTATTGATTAACAATTTTGTGTAGATTTTTATGACATTCTCTACGTTTTTTCACTCAAAACTGCGCCATTTCGCTTAAAATCAAAATATCGAAAAAATCCTATGTACATCGCTATTGACATAAGGAATCAGAAAAACTTAAGTTTTTGGCGCTAGGTCAAAAATCACGGGAGATAGATTTCCGACCGTGGACCCCTTCCAAAAAAACGCGCATGAGGTGAAAATGCTGCAAAGCCGCCATCTTGTGATGGAATTGCTCGAAAAAATTATTTTATTTGATACAATACTTATGTTACAAATCCCATTCAACAAGATGTCGATTCACCATTTTAATGAGCAATAAAAAATTCTCGAAATAATCAGACTATTAAATGGCATAAACAGTGAATTTTAAATTAACTTTTTTGTACAGTTTTTTAACATAGCCGTGTATTGCTGATCAGAACGCAGCAATGCAAATGGCAGCATCATGTTACCGGAAGAAGACAAAAACATGCAAAAATTTGTCATGCTTCTCTTGCATACATTTCGTTATTTTCAATCCTCTCTTCGGCTTTCGTCTGGATAAATATGGCTCTCTTTGCTCGCAATAAAGATGGCAATAAATAAGCCAGTTTATCAGGGAGGAAAGACAAGCACTGTCGACCTACACTAATAAAATAAAGTACCAATTAATGCGTAGAAAACTACGCATTTTCAATAAAAGTGGAATAACTCATTAAGTGGGTAAAGAGTTCGTATCCATAAATGAATACAGCTCTTGTACGTCAACCTGGGTATGTTTTACCCTTTATTTTTCGCAGAACTGTTACAACAAAACGCGTGAAAAATATCCATTCATGAAAATCGCGCCAGAATGAAAAATACTGTCAATAGAATTATTTCTGAACTAAAAAAACAAAATAACATTCATTTCACATTATTGTCTCCTTAACTACTTAACAAAATAAAACCGACAACTGGATATATTTTTAATGGCTGGATCTTTTGGCTGCTCTAAAAATGCCAAACGCATATTTGCAACATCCTCAGTAGTTTAAACAGCCGTTTTTATGAGCATTGCCGAAATGTTCCTTTTCCGCCACGTACTTAGATGCAGGCCGGTAATTTGCAGCTTCCGCTACGAACCTTAGTTTGCAGGTTAACTCGCTTAAAATAATTCTTAATGACTTTTCACTCATTATTGAGATCAGTATATCCATTGACATTATCTCATCGAGTAGTTGTGAAATGAATAAAAAGCACCAATTGTTATAAGCAATAAAATACCCATTTTTTGACAGCTCGAATAAATTCCGAAAATGGACAATTTGAATATATAAAATGGGTAAAGTTTTTTTACCGTGTTTATCTACCCGCATTTTTTTATTTCCTCGTTCTTTCCTTCTCTCTACACGCTTGATTCCAATTGCACATCAAAGGGTTACAGTAGAGCACGTTTGGATAAATTGTTCAAAGTTGTTTTTGTGAATTAGAAACAGAACTACAATAAGAATTGTTTTGATTCTTTTCTTTTTGCTTATCGCTAAGATAATAAGCGGGACCATTTAATTCGTTAATATAAATCGATAACATATTTTCACGAATGATTGCCCATATATCTATTGTATCACACATTATAGAAAGTAAATAACAGAAGAAAATTATCGTTTTTAGGGGATAGATCCAAACAAATGACAATTGGATATAGATCGTAAAATGCAATATTTTATGAATTTACTTTTACTGGTCGTTAACAAATTGAATCAGAATGTTAACAGCTTAGAAATTAGCTCCACAAATACCCTAAGCTAAGCTAATTGATTCTAAATATGTGCAATGTTCCAATAAATCACATAAAAATTAAATCACATAAAAATTCTGAATAAAATCACATAAAAATTCTGAATACAAAATGTTTTGAAATTTATTGTGAACACAACGGTGATCAATATATTTATTTCAATTTTTGGCATGAATCGTTCCAATTTGCATTGATGCATTATAGAAATATATCTGTATTATGTCTGCCACAGTGCAAAAAAAAATTAAATATAACGCTCGTGAATATAAATGATCATTCTGTCAAAGTTTAATTTTCTGTTTGATCTTTTTTTACTTTTTATTTAAACCTCGCTGAAAAACGCGTATAATTTTAATTCGCAGACCTTCATTGATCTTTATTCCAAACTTGTGAAAATTCACTTGAAACGAAAATAAATGTTCTCCCCCACGTCGATAGATATCATGTTCAATTAGAATGACACTCATAGTTCATTTTAAATTCAAATTGAAATATTTTAACCAATTTTTTAATCAAAGTTTGAAATCTCGACAAACATATAATTCCGGCTTAAAAGCCAACTGTCAAAATTCTCTTTGAAAGGGAATTCCGGACAAACCGTTACTCGCCAATCACAGATGTTGACAGTAAACAAAAGAGAAAAATTTTCTCTTCCATTAACTGCTATGAACTGTGTTTATCCAGCGACGGTTTGTCCGGAATTTCTTTTCAAAGAAAATTTTGACAGATGGGTTTTAACCAGTAATCATATTTTTGTCGAGAAATAACTATCATGGCACCAATTACAACCGATGGTTTAGCCACCTCTAACTCGAAGAGCGCCTATTCAAACTGAATAAAAACATGCATATGCATATCAATTTATTTTCTTTTGTGCATATTATGCCACTACAAAGTACTGCACATCATCGGCCAACTTTCAACTATCCAACACGTTAAAGTTCTATGTTCAGAAACATATCGGCAACAAGTTGACAAAATCGTTCTCAAACTCTATGGAACGAGATATTTGACGAAGAAAAGCTATTTTATTTCGCTCTTTGTGGCTCATTGTGTGAGCAAATAACAAGCCTGCCTGAGGAACGCCCATTGAAACTCGCATTGACTACTGCCCTTCACTCGTCTCGTACAGCAGCACTCTGCTCTGGAAGTAGTCGGGAACCCTCATTCTGTGTAGCGCATTTCCAGCACATCCCAGATCTATCCGGGCCTTTGCAAGCCCCTGCCAAATGTCCAAAGCCGAAAAACTTGAAGCATTTCACCGCTTGTTTTTTCTTTCGTGGGGCGGCTCTCAATGGGTATCTGAACCATCCAACCGTAACTTTGTCTACCTCTAGTGCCTTATCGGCAGCGGTACCGGTAATCGAATCATCGCTGCCTGAGCTTTTCCGTATCCCTTCTGTAACCGGATCGTCATGTGCACCTCGCCCAGATTACACTGCTGCTTCAGTGCGCCTTTCAGCTCGTTTTCCGTCGCGATTTCATCAAGATCCTTGCAAACAATCACTATCTACGGGTTTAAGGATTTAACTTCTGCCTTTTCGCCCATCGATTTGGTAGTAGTCTCCTGTAAGGTCGAGCTGTTGATCGTGGGATCCTTCTTCAAATCGAAGAGCGTCTAGCCTTTTTGGGTACGCCTGATTCTTGCCACGTTTTCCCCCAAACCCTTCAATTCAGAGTCTTCTCTGATCTTCTTGAGCAGCGCTGCATACGTCGTCGCGTCATTGGCTTTGACGAGCACGACTTCTCTCTTTGGCACCTTCTGACGAGCCGGAGGTTTTCCTTTTCTCTTCTGCTCCACCTTTCGCTCTTCCTTCTGCTTTTGCTGTTTCTCGTGTTTTTTTTTCGACCTACAATGGTACTCCAGCTTTCTTCCTGTTGGGTGACGGCCTTTCCTCCTGCAATGACCGCGTCCTCGAGCGTCTGCCTCTTGAGCCCGTCCCCACTGCAATCTACTTCTCCTTCCCCTGGATTTTTAGCGGTTTAGCAGAGCCCAATCTAAACCCCACCATATCCTAGCAAGACTCTTCAACTCGCAGTAGGTGCGGTGGAGGGAGGGGGGTCGTTAAGCCCCTGAACTCCTGTTCTTCCTGTTCATGCTGCCCATCTGTGTGTATGCGTGAGTCATTTAAACTCACACGAATTGCTCAGAGATAGCTCAACCGATTTGCACAAAATTAATCTCACATGAAAAGTATAATACTCTCATAAGCTACTACTGAATTTTTAGTGGATCTGACTTCCGGTTCCGGAGTTACGGGTTGAAGAGTGCGGTCACACAGCAAATTCCTATATAAACTGATAACACCATAATGTCTGAATGATGTAATACATAATAAAATGGGTTCAACATTACTTGGATTTGCGGGTTTAGATCACTAGCGATCAATCAAAGTAGCTTTGACCACATTGCCCATCTACGACGGTTCTTTAAGCCCCCGGGGAATTCGCCAAGCTCCTAAGCTAAAACCACACCTTTTTCCCCGCGAATCCTTGATCGATTTTTACAAACATGATGTCAAATGAAAACTGCATTAACCCCATTCACTGCTATTGAATTTCATTCGGTTCTGACTTTTAGTTCCGGAGTTACAGGTTCGTTAGTTAGATCACACTGGAATTTTCCATACAAACCGTTACACTCGTAATACCTCAGAGGCTAAAATTCTACTGAAATGGTCACCAATTTGCAGCGACTCGCTGATCTAGATCACTGATTGCCAATCAAACATTCTTCGAATACATTGTCCACTATCGACAATTCCGGAAGTCCTGGATTCCAGGCACAATTAAAGTAACATCGGTTCTTCGGTGATGACTGGACCGATTTTCTCAAATCATGTCTCAAATAGAAGGTGTAATATGCAGTTGAGTGTTTCATCATTATATTGAACATAACCAGCTAATAAATCATATTTTAGATAAATGAGAGTGGCACAATCGCACAACTAGGTGGATTAAAATAGTTTTTTGGGTTGGTGCCACTATGCGTCGTGTTGTTTTCGGAACAGTTGCTCATGAGATGTTCTTTAAAAAATATGTGAACAACTGATTAAAAATAGTAAACAAAGAGCCCAGCAAATATCATTCCGGTCGAAGAGGGGCTCGGAAAGTAACGCTCTGTACCACAGCTTATTTTTCCGGACTCCGAGATCGAAACATGGTTCGACAAGCCAGCCAATATGAATGCACTTGGGTATAGCTCATTCTAAGGAGAAAATTGGTTAAAAACCCAACAGAAGGGCATAATATCTACTTTAATTGCTTTGTTTCCGTTTGTTTCTTGTCGGATTGTCTCGTGCTCAGACGGTCTGTCGATTGAGCAAAAGAAACAATGTCTATCAAGATGTCTATTCAATTTACAAGTTGAATACCATTAATAAAAGTACAACCACAAGCACCGGAGGGAAAAATGAACGGAACGTCATTGACACTGACATTGACAAGTTATAATCATTTTATTTTCCACTCAAGTGCATTTGTTTAGAGCACAGACATCAAGACGTAGCACTGGAAACATGTTCGCTAAATTGCGAGAGTTGTAACTGAAAAATACTTAAAGTTTCACGAAATTAAACATCACAAGTACCATATTGTTAAATTACACCTCCGTCCTTTATGCCGTCGGTCCCTTAGGTCAGGTTGATGAATCGATATCTAGGATCCTAACTGTGAAGTTACCTCTCTGGCCTTAGTGATACGCACTCAGTGTGGACAGAGACCGATGAAAAAATAAATATTATTAAAAAACATCCTTTTCTTGAGAGATTGGCTATCTTTTGTTGTTCATTTCTATTGTAAGCTTGCTCAACGATGAATATCACCAAAACTGCTTGTGATGGCTCCATTGACTTGGCTTTCTTGCTCCGATTTCATGGTTTCCAGAGTCAAGTCTGGTGCTCTTTGCCCAAAGTGCACAGTTTATCGATAGTCAATTTCGTTCTGATCGTACATTGAGAGGATAAAACCGAAGACGGTTTGCGCTTGACCTGACCCGGACCGATACCAGGCATCGGAGCGTATTGTATCGATTCAAGTATCATTCCACGTGCTGTAGAATCCTGCTGAGAGGAAATAAATCATAAGGTTGTTCTTTTTTTCGTTCCCCTGAAGTGAAATTATTGTTCAGTCAATGTTAAGCGCACTTTTTCCGAATATGTTGAAAGAAATGTTTTTTTTTTTTGCGAGAGCGAAACGCGAAGTCCGCGTCACGTTGAAAACTTTGCCGTACATTAAAGGAGATACACACCTACGCAGGGTAGTTGTTTCATTATGCAACTTGTAGATAATGATAATGTTTTATAAATTACTCGACCTACAAACAATGAATTACGTTTTAACCAGTGTCAATATCGTTGCTTCGTTTCTACGGAGTAGAATGAACACAAAACTGGCGTGAACTATGGGCGTCGTCCTCCGTACATGTTCACAAAAATGAAAAACTACTGGGACTTGTATTTTTCACAAAGGATAATTAAGATTTGGGTAAACCTGTTTCAATGCAGTTTCCATCCAACCATGATCATGGATTTTTTTTATTATTCCTTCCATGTAGGCCCTCTTCGATGACGCTCGAACCCCGGCCACTCTTCCCAATCCGGTTAATTTTTAATCCATCAATCAAAATGTTGATACAATATTAACATTGTCGAGAGCAAGACACGAACTTATTTGCTCGCTATTTTCACAAGCATGAATCGCCGCGCGAATGTTTTTGGCGCGAGTAGGCTGCAGGAATCAGAATACCACCGACCCACCCACTCTGGGTTGGAAAATCATTCGCTCAACAACCATTAAAACGGAAAGCTTTCAGGAATCGGCACACATCGACTCCATTCACACACATGGCAACGCAACAACCAACGGTGTGGCAAATGCCACACCTGAAACACGCGGCTCAATGGAAAATCGACACAATTTCTTTTTTCCCTTTGAGTGGTTAGTTCGACCGTAGTGTGCTTGTGTGTAGGCTTGGCGATGTCAAGTAGGCATACCTCTACTTGGGATTGCATGTCGAATAAACAATCGTTACATGCTGGATGCTTCTGGTGTTAAGTAATTCATTTCTGCAGTATGCTCTATTGGACTTGCGTTTTTAGGTTTGCCAGTATATTGCTACCTAGTACAAGATACGGCATTCCATTTTCATTCATTTAAAACATTTACCATCAACCAACTTGACATGCAAGTCAACTTATCACCTGGGTTGGTTTTTGAACAAATCGTTGTGCAAATTTATGGGCTAAGTCAAATCGTACGGAATTTTGGAGAACAGTGAGGATTTTTGGAAGAGATTGAAGATTTTTGGAAGAGTCCGCAAAAAATACCTCTACGGAATTGCCCGGAATTTGTCACGGGACAATACAAGCTCCTCCGCAGATGAAAAAAAAAATGGAATTACAGTTAACTTTCTTTCATTAATCATTGACCGCATTAATTGCAATCGATAACAATTTCAAGTAATAGGCTAAATAAATGTTTACCACACTTGCCGCGCTCCCATTCATTATTGTTTGATAATGCGACAAAAGCTGCAACAGCCATGTTGATCTATGCGGGGTCGCGTCAACGCTTTCAATCCGTTGTATGAAATCCGTGCACGGCGACGTTAGCCGTGGAATATTTTAGTTAGTGGCGGCAACTTCTTCGTGTAAAAAGGCGGTCTAGAATACCTATTTATTTCATTTTAATATAAACAATTGTTTAAAAAATACATAAAATAGTAACGGTTCGGATCGGAAAAAATTAAAACCAAACTTTGTCTTACGATAATTTCATTGCTGGTTCGTTCGTTGAAATCGGTTAATTGGGTCGTCCGTAAATTTTTTTAACTAAATTCAATTCGTCACAGTTGTGCTATCTTATGATAAGCGCCATTTATCGCCATCTTGAAAATGGTACAAACATGCTTCTATATATTCTGTATTAATATCTCAACACCCTTATTGCGAGTGTTTGCTAAAAATATAAACAAAAGTCGAACAAACAAGTGTTATAAGTTCTGATAATGGGACGTATATTTTGCCAAGAGTGCTCTGAATTATGATGAACAATAATAACAATGAACATGTTGATTCACTAATGGGCATTCAAAAGATATTGTGAAATATCCATACATTAGACAGTACAAGAAACGATAATAGACCCGAAAGATCCGGATTACTGCGACATGACGAATCTAATCATGCAAGCTTTTGGTCTACATAGCTTCACAATTTTGAGAAATTTTATAATAAAAAAGAGCTGTATTTAGAGAAAAGTCCATTTGCATCCTGAAGCACAGGTTATACATCAATGGTGTCGTCAGAGAAGTTATGTGTTTGGACGATATCTAAAAGTTTGAATCGCAGCATGCTTTATATTATAATTTAAAATAAATTTTTGCTATAATTCTTGCTTATTGTAACATATATCAAATCAGCTAAAAGTCGAATGTAACTTAAAGAATTCAGCTCTAAGATTATTTCATTTTTTAAGGTTTTGCGACTTAGTTCGGTCAGACTTTTTTTTCCAATTCGTTTCTTTGAGGCCCGTTTGCGTTAGCTTTAAGGTGCCATTTTTTCATTGTTTTACATTCTGAATATCTTAAAACTAGGGGGTTACACATTTAAATATTATTTTGTTCTTATATAATAAAACTAAAGAAATTTTACAGCTAACTTATACATATACAAGAGGGGATAATATAATATTCGTAAGTTTAGGGTAGGTCATTTTGTGTGTTTTTGTACACGGAAAAAAATTGTTCCCAAAATCGTGAATAAAGTGCCGTGAATTCTGGGACAATCACGTTTTGCCTTTCTCAATAGAAAGGTATTGCAATTGCTCTGAAAACCGACTTTTTAACGGAGGCCCGGAGGGCCGAGTGACATATACCATTCGATTCAGTTCGTCGAGTTCGGCAAATGTCTGTGTGTGTATGTATGTGTGTATATATGTATGTGTGTGTGTATGTGCGTATGTGTGTGTATGTGACCAAAAATGTCACTCGTTTTTCTCAGAGATGGCTGAACCGATTTTGACAAACTTAGTCTCAAATGAAAGGTGCAACGTTCCCATAGGCTGCTATTGAATTTCTAATGGATCCGACTTCCGGTTCCGGAATTACAGGGTGATTAGTACGAACACGCAGAAAATGTCCATTTTAATAAATTCTGCAATGAATGTATAAAGGTGAATTTTTTTCCAAAATATGACCACAACTGCTTCGATTTGTAGTATTAGGTCACTAACATCCATTCAAAGTCTATTTGGCCACATTGGCCACCATCATCGGTTCCGGAAGCCCCGGCGGAAGTATCTAAATTCAGAATAACAGTCACATCGGTTTCTCGGAGATGGCTAGACCGATTCGGCTAACTTGAACTCAAATGAAAGGTATTGCGTCCCCGTAAATGGTTATTTAATTTCATCCCGATCCGACTTCCGGTTCCGGAGTTACAGGCTGTGGCATGCGATCACATAGCAAATTGTGATTCAAACCGATACTCCGATGAAAGCAAAAAAGGTAAAAATTTTGCTAAAATGTCTCTCAAACAACTTAAATTTCATACTATATTGCGTTTCGGCTTCGCCTCATCAGAAACCGACACTAACACATTGTCGGAATAGATTAGCGCCGGCTTGACGCAAATATAGCATAGAACTTAAATTTGCTGTTCTAGGTCACCGACGGCCAACCAAACTTTCGTTGACTACATTGACCACCATAGATGGTTCCGGAAGTGCCCGGGAAAAGCGGCCATCTTTCAAAATTTACGAACTCACATCAGTTTCCCGGAAATGGTTTGGCCGATTTTCACAAACTTAGTCCCAAATGATAGCTATAATATCCCCACAGATGTCTATAAAATTTCGTACGGATCGCTTATATGGGTCCGGAAATATAGACTAAATCGTCCGGTCACATATGAAATTCCCATATAAGTCGGAACTCTAATTTTTTTTCAAAGGGGGGACCCCATGAAATTTCAGAAATCGAATTCGTATTTTTGATGCCAAACATCTTTAAAATGCATGAAACGTCGAGATTTTATGTTATCTCGAAAAAATTTTTTTTATAAAAATCGACTTTTTGGGACTTTCCCGATTTCTCACCTTTTTTCAGTTCAATATTACCATGGCTGTTTTTTTCTTTTTCAAAATTTTAGAACTCGAATAATGATTTATTTTTCTGTATATAGTTGTCATGTGATGTATAATAATATAATGTAATATATGCATTTAAAAGTTTTTAATGAATATAAACAACGCACACATTCTCGTGATTCATGATTGAGAAAGGCACAATTGCACCGCTAGGTGGATTAAAATAGGTTTTTACGTTACGAAAACAGGACCATGACAAAAAATCATGGCTTTTATAATTATATTCAATTTCCCTTCAGTAAGCCCGCATAACGCTTTCATTAGTGGAAATATTTGATTTTGTTTTGTGAACTTCAGTCACGGTTTCCGCCTAGAACTAGTTCACAACTTTATGAACATTAGTCAAAAAACCAAAGGTTGACTCATGATTTTTTTCATAGTTATAGGAACAATAGTTCACAAAATAAATATATTCTGGCTATTTTTTCGTGAACTATTTCACGAAATTCGGAATTTTATTCATGAATCCATTAAATTCTCGCGAACTAATTCATGATTCCTAATATATTAGTCACGATCCAATATCCGTGCTCGTGAAATGGTTCACAAAATCATCAAATATTATTCATGCACTCGTGAACTGGTTCATGATTCCTAATATATTAGTTACGATTCAATATCCATGCTCGTCAAATAGTTCACGACATCATGAAATATTATTCATGTATTCGTGAACCGGTTCATGATACCTAGAATAATAGTCACAACTTACCATTCGTTTTCGTGAAATAGTTCACGAAATCATAAAATATTATTCATGTATTCGTGAACTTATTCATGATTCCTAACATACTAGTCACGATCCAATATCCGTACTCGTGAAATAGTTCACGAAATCATGAAATATTGTTCATGTATTCGTGAACTGGTTCATGATTCCTAATATATTAGTTACGATCCAATATCCGCGCTCGGGAAATAGTTCACGAAATCATGAAATATCATTCATGTATTCGTGAACTGGTTCATGATACCAAGTTTAATAGTCACAACTTATCATTCACTTTCGTAAAAAGTTCACGAAATTATAAAATATTATTCATGTATTCGTGAACCGGTTCATGATTCCTAACATACTAGTCATGATCCAATATCCGTACTCGTGAAATAGTTCACGAAATCATGAAATATTGTTCATGTATTCGTGAACTGGGTCATGATTCCTAATATATTAGTTACGATCCAATATCCGCGCTCGGGAAATAGTTCACGAAAACATGAAATATTATTCATGTATTTGTGAACTGGTTCATGATACCAAGTTTAATAGTCACAACTTATCATTAGTTTTCGTGAAAAAGTTCACGAATTCATAAAATATTATTCATGTATTCGTGAACTAGTTCATGATTTCTAATATATTAGTTACGATCCAATATCCACGCTCGGGAAATAGTTCACGAAATCATGAAATATTATTCATGTATTTGTGAACTGGTTCATGATACCAAGTTTAATAGTCACACCTTATCATTCGTTTTCGTGAAAAAGTTCACGAAATCATAAAATATTCATGTATTCGTGAACTGGTTCATGATTTCTAGTACATGATTTACGATCTATCTAGTAGCTATTTGCGTGCTTGTAATATTTAGAAGATATCCCTAATCATTTACAATTCCATGCAACATGGTAATGAAATTTTTACGTGAACTCTATCACAAAAGTTGGAGTATTGTTCGTGGAATCATTTTTGTTCAATGCACTTTTTTATGAAATACCCAGCTGCTAGCGACCTGTAATAGGTACAAGCAGTAGATATAAAAAAGCTATTAGAACCTCGAACATCGTTATTTATTTGATAAGGTTCATTGTGATGTCCGGACACAAAACGAAAAGTACACTGAGAACCCAAAATAGTGTGCGTGATATAGTTCACAGAACTAGATATATCGAATGAATCTTATTATAATGATCCAGTTCATATTGTCACGTTATTCCGAGTAAAAAACCCATTAGTAACCAAAAAGTAATAGATCACGATAAGGCGAAGAGAATTTACGAATACCACGATCAAACTGCTGATATCATGAACATTAGTTACATTACTCTTTGAAGGTAAGCTCTACAATAAAATATCATAACATGAACAGAAATTACGAAAATCGTGACTAAGATCCTGAAATCATGAACACAAATCACACAACTAGTGACAAAAATATCTAAAATCGTGACCAAGATCCTGAAGTCATGAATATGAATTGATTTACTCATGACTAAAATATCACGATAACATGAACAGAAGTTACAAAAATCGCGACTAAAATCCTGAAATCATGAACTTAAATCACACAACCCGTGACAAAAATATTTAAAATCGTGACAAAGATCCTGAAATCATGAACGTGAAGCACTCTACTCATGACTAAAATATCACGATAACGTGAATGGAAATTACGAACATCGCGACTAAGATCTTGAAATCATTAACTTTAATCCTGCTAACGTCATAAGAAATCACAAGAATCGCGAATAAGCTCTTGAAATCATGAACAACGTTTGACTGTCTACTGTGTATTCCCAAATGATGAACAAGCATCACAACAAAAACTAAACATGTCCAGGGAACAACACCAAACCCAACCAAACATTCTAATGTAACGCCATGTACAGATATACGGGGCGAATTAACTTAATAACTTAGCAACAGTTCAGATATGATGGTATGCGTGGAACGATTTTCCCTCCAAATATGATCCTCTGTAATCTCAAGCGATTCTTAATTAAGAACCAAACACGCTGCTTACGTTATAATTGTGTGCACAAAAATCATTAGATGATAGTTACCTATTAGTGGATTATGGAATTACACAGTTTAAAAAAACCCTTCATTACGACTGAGTACCGGTAATCATACCACTAAAAAGCCCTAAAAAATGTGAACGCAAACAATGTCAGTCCTTCTAACATGTTAATCATATGTTGAACTTCGTTTAAAACGATAGCCAGAACCATAAAACAAACAGATTTCCTCCTACCAGTGTGCTGAAAATCACGCAAAACGGCATTCGTGATGAACTTCCACTACCTACTGACGTTTGCTACCTTTCACCTACTTTTACCATGCCACTCAACACTCGGTCGGCGGCAACCGGTTGGCCGAGCGGTCTGCCACAACATTTGAACAGACCCAGTCTTAATCGTTATTTATTGCCTCGTGTTTACATATCAATCATACGGTTCATATGAGTATATTAGTGGATGTTTGCTCATCTGAATATGTGTGTGTGTTTGTTATAGATTTTGAATGAGCCACAACATGTTTACCATGTACAAACAAAGTTTGCTGGCCTATAAGGTAGCGGTACCATACTTGGTTTTGAGGGTATTTTTTTAATAAGACTATACTACCTACGATCGCATAGTTGTCCCGTTTTCTATGGGATTCCCTGTCTTTATGGGACTGATATGCGATCATGGGCAGTGTAGCGTAAAACGTTCTTAGATGTTTGATGACAGAGTCTGAAATTGTTGAATGGTAAAAAAAATACAAATCTACTTACGCTATAGACGCTTGGAAATGCCTCGTGCGTGCGTATCGACGAACAATTCTCGCAGTATTTAAGACTTTGAATCTTCTATTAAGGGACACTTTACCACTGCGACCACAATTCACGTTATTATTTATAGTTATCCTTGATTGCTTCATATTACACGATTGTAATTGGAAACGAGTTGTTTGTAGGAAGTCTTTAGCGAACTATAGAGATCATATAAAACTCAAAAAACGAATTAATTTGAACTAGATAGAATATTACACAACTCCGAAGATACTTTCAACCAATAAGGGCAAGTGTCCTACGAATATGCTACAGTTAACAATCGACGTATTGTGATGACATAACGAATCATTAACTCTTAAAGACGCAAACCAATTTTTCTCCAATTTTGTGAAAATTGCTAAAATACGTTACTGTGATAATTTTGAGATGATTTTCGCAATGTTGTTTTAAAACAACATTGCGCATTTAAGGGTTAAGAACTGACAAGTAGGTTACTAGATTCTTCAAATGAAATACTCAATCAATGACCACCCCTTCAACGAAACCTAAAAAACCTCTGGTTGACACGAAAGTTCAGCTACCCTCTCGAACGTCTTTCGTAAGGTTTCCTGCAGGTCAGGTCAAAACAAATTGAGCTGAACCAAAGCCACATTACGTGTGCTTTGAACGGGCAACACATGCAAGCTGTTTTATGATCGGTTAACCTCGGCCGGATTGCTCGTACATAAATAGGTTGCACAGCGTTGGCAGTGCTGTGCTGTGGGTGGGTGGTACTTTTTATTCTCTTACTCGATTATTATTTTGCTATCGGCGGAAAATATCTAACTAACTCGGCACTAGCTGTTGATAGGGCGGGGCGCGGGGAAGTGAGAGAAGATTTTAAATCAATTTTCCTACATTTTACTGGTCAATTGCTGCATTGAGTGTGATTTGTTGTGCATGGTTGAATCCCAATCGAATTACGTACTGTGCTCACTCACCTGGCGAAACGATCCGTACTCTGCCGTAATTGGAGAAAGGTTTGAATCTTTGACACATATCGGATGTAAAACTGAGAATATGCGCTAGGAATAGGTTTTGTTCATGAACTCTGCCCGTCCCGCATTCGGTTAGAAGAGGTAACAGAGTATTTTGCCGGTAAAGCTCACTTCTCGATTCAGTGAGTCGGTTTCTAATTGATTTCGGAGTCTGAATTTGTCAAAAAATCGATAGACTATCCTGAAACTACCTCATATTAACGGCTGAGTGCTTCTACAAATTTGGGAATAATTTGTAGAAACGCTAAACAGTTAACTGAAGGTAGATTCGATTTTTTGGCAAGGTTAAAATCAAATAGAAAATCAAATAGAAACCAGCTCACCGAATCGAGAAGTGAGTTTCACGGGCAAAGCATTCTATTTCCATTTGCTTTTATCCCGATTCGGGACGGACACAGCTCATGCACAAATACTATTCCTAGCGCATATTCTCAGTTTTACATCCGATACGTGTCAAAGATTGTTTCTTAGTAAGGTGGCATAAATTTTCGTCGGCCATAAAATCAATCAATGTAACATAAAAATAATTTATGCTAAATTAGAGCAAATTTTACAATATGTGTTAACATGTGGTACAAAGCGATTGTAGATATTCCATATATCTCAAGAAAATTGGAAACTTTTTTGAAAATCTAAAATTGACGCGTTTTCAACGTATGTGCTTTTATATTAGATTTTTTTTCGTCAAGCATATGTAGACTACATAAATGGTATTACAATATTTACAATACATTATTTCAACGGTGAAGTTCAAATTTTATATGTTTTCTAGACACGGAAAGGTCAATTATTTCACAATTTTTATTATAATGACGCTTGGAAATTTTAGCATAGTTTGTCCTAAAAGATTGTCTTGAAATAAATCACGAGTTGTTAGTTGACAGCTAGGCACATAAAATTTTATTTGCGAAAATAATGATGCAGACTATACACGTTGAGAACACGTTGTCATTGTAAAAGCAAAGCATGGCAAATTCCCGGCGTTCTTTGAGTTGTTTGTGTGTTAATGAGCATGCAACGTGCATTATACGATGGAAGAGGAAGTATCGGCCAGTCTCGTTTACGAAGTGCGTAGAAAAGAAATTGTTTTTGGACTGATTCGATGCGTTCTTTATACACTACAGTGGATGGGTTCCATACTACGCTACAATATTCCAAAATTGATCTGACATATGTATTGTATAATGATTTTATTGAGTAAGGATCTTCAAAATTATTGCTGAAGTGTAATGTTCCACAAATGTGAGCTTGGAGTCTAATATTACGCCTAGATCTGGTACAATTTGGCATTTTCGCTTCGTTTCCCAAGTGTATGTCTATGGTAACATTTGAAGATTTTCTACTGAAGATTATTGAGTTACATTTCTTTTACTGGAATAGATTGGTTTCGTTTTAAAATACTTCAGCGTCTTTGGCATTTTTTATTTCCATAAAGGGTGAACACGAAATTATTGCGACACCGAAAATGTCATGCCAATTTTCTTATAATGTTTAAAATCATACCCAAATTTATGGGTAGTTTTATACATATATTTACTTCAAAAATCAAAAGAAAAGTTAATCGATGGAGCCTTGAGTGTAAAATTGAACGCATTTTCGCTTGATGCCCTCCATCAAAGTCTTTACAGTGTCATCCGGTACCAGTCTCTCAGTTTTTTTTTTCCATTTTCTTAACATGTCCTTCTCGTCTTTGACTGTCTTCTTGCTCTTCCAAAGTTCCCGCTTCATCATTGCCCAGTACTGCTCCACCGGGCGCAGCTCCGGACAGTTTGGCGGATTCATGTCCTTTGGAACAAAATGGACAGAATTGGCCTCATATCACTCCAGG
Source organism: Topomyia yanbarensis (assembly GCF_030247195.1). Taxonomy (NCBI): domain Eukaryota; kingdom Metazoa; phylum Arthropoda; class Insecta; order Diptera; family Culicidae; genus Topomyia; species Topomyia yanbarensis. The sequence continues at coordinate 65,776,605 of NC_080672.1, forward strand.
ACACTTTTAGAATAGTGGCATGATGCCAAATCTGGCCAAAATAGCGGAGCTTCGTCGTGCTGCTTCAAGAACGGCAAAAGGCACTTCTCGAGGCACTCAGATTTGTAGATCTCGCCATTTACTGTGCCTTTTGTCACGAAAGGCTCACTCCTCAGTCCGCAAGAGCAGATGGCCTGCCAAATGAGATATTTGGAGGCGAACTTCGACATTTTCTTCTTCTTAAATTTTTCGTCCACATAGAACTTGCTCTTGCCGGTGAAAAACTCCAACCCGCTTAAAATCGGCTTTTATATACGTTTCGTCGTCCATCACACAGCAGCCATATTTTGTCAGTATCTTCTCGTAGAGCTTCCGTGCCCGAGTTTTAGCCGTCGATTGTTGCCGCTCATCGCGGTTTGGGAAGTTCTGTATGTATGTAGTCCAGCTCTCTTCTTTGCATTCTGGACGTAGCTCTGCGACATGCCGATCTTTTTAGCCAAATCACGGCTTGAGACGTTGCGATTTGCTTTAATCATCCGCTTCACCTTTCCCTCCGTCTTTTTGTTCTCCGGTCCCGGTTTTCTTCCAGCTCCTTTGCCGTGGTCCAACGTCAACCGCTCCCTGGAACCGCTTCAACACTCTGGAGACGGTTGAATGGTGAATGTTCAACATTTTTCCCAACTGCCGGTGCGACAGGTCAGGAAATTCCAGGTGTTTGGAAAGAATTTGTTCTCTCGACTCGCGTTGGTTCACCTCCATTTTCGTTGAATCGAAAAACACGACTTCGAGTTTGACAGCATATAAATAATACACATCAATGAGAAAGCGTGCAAATTTGGTTGATTTTTACCCAATGGTAAAAAAGTTATGCCCTGTTGCATGTGTCGCAATAATTTCGTGTTCTCCCTTTACAGTAGAAAATGGAGAATGGTACAGATGCATGAACCACGTGCTGTACCACGTATGCAAACATACTGATATAGGAAGGCTGATGATGATAATCTCATCTGTTTATATTTTTAGGAACAGCGAAATATGTCCTCGTGTGGTGATCGTCAATGTCACACTCTTTCTGAACCAAAAGAGCATAAAAAAAAGTCATCGCTAGTAATGATGAGAGTGAGAAAGAGAAAACTGGTGCCACGAACCTATGAGTACGCACACCGTGTATATACATGGGGTTCGGTTGTGCAGGTGAACACGTGCACGTGTGAATGTGAGTTTAATATGAACACCGAACCAGAGCGAGCACTGTGGACGATGTTCATTTGGGAAGATTGCTTAAAACCACTCGATTTCTAGCGTGCCATAGGGTACGGCACGTTTGTGCAATTTGCCATTACTTCAACGAAGCATAATTTTCATGTCAGTCGATTTACAACCACCAAAGACATCGGTCACGAAATTCGAAGCACAACACAGTACTGTTATTTTGTGTGCATTGTCTGAAGAACAAAGGAAACCGTTCGATCTACTTTTACATCTGCCAAAGTCTCTCTAAACAAGAGTAGCAAACGAGCAAAGTGAACGACAGTTAGTGCGTCTAGAACAAAAGAACCATTGTATGTACTCCTGCCATCATGAGTGAATTTGATGAAAAAGCGCTGCTTCGACCCAACACAGCGGTTGTTGACTTGAGATTTTGTTCTACACGACCGAGTCTCCGTGAGCTGAAACATTTTCTGAAGGTGAACATTAGACCAAGCAAAGAAATTCGCTTGACAGAACAACCTGAAATACATGATTAAAAGTGACAGTGTTGAAATGAAGATCCCAGTGCACATAGAAAAAGATTTTATAGATGTGAGACTACATGATTTATCACCGCGTACTCCCCGTGAATCAATTACAAAATACATGTCGCAATTCAGAGAAGTGGAATCCGTTACACCTGATACTTGGAAAAACTTCTTCCCGGGTACTTCTAACGGTGTTCTTGTGGTGAGGATGCGAGTGGAAAGACCTATTCCCTCCCACTTGACTATACAATTCAATTATAATGGAACTAACATTAACCAGCCCACGCTATGCACCCACGAAGGGCAGACACCTACGTGCAGATACTGCAACCAGATGGCACATCATGGAACACCTTGTGCGGAGGATGCTGAGGAGAATACATCACAGCCAATTCCCCATACACCTTCGGAAAACCAATCCGAAACACAGACTTCAATGCCATCACATTTATCACATCAGCCGATTTTAAGCAAATTCCGGGGATGGAGTTTTTCACCGGCAAGAGCAAGTTCTATGTGGACGTCAAATTTTAGAAGAGGAAAATGTCGAAGTTCGCCTCCAAATATCTCATTTAGCAGGCCATCTGCTCCTGCGGACTGAGGAGTGAGCCTTTCGTGACAAAGGGCACAGTAAATGGCGAGATCTACAAATCTGAGTGCCTCGAGAAGCGTTTTTTGCCGTTCTTGCAGCAGCACGACGAAGCTCCGCTATTTTGGCCAGATTTGGCATCATGCCAGAGCAAGAACACAGTCAAAGACGAGAAGGACATGTTAAGAAAATGGAAAAAAAAAACTGAGAAACTGGTACCGGATGACACTGTAAAGACTTTGATGGAAGGCATCAAGCGAAAATGCGTTCAATTTTACACTCAAGGCTCCATCGATTAACTTTTCTTTTGATTTTTGAAGTAAATATATGTATAAAACTACCCTAAAATTTTGGTTTGATTTTAAACATTATAAGAAAATTGGCATGACATTTTCGGTGTCGCAATAATTTCGTGTTCGCCCTTTACAATGCGCTTTGTTCTGTCAAGGTTTACAGTCTATCCGATTTACGCAGCCTTCCTTTTAGAAGGCACAAACGCCTCTTCCACTGTTCTGCGACCAGCGCCAATGACCTCGACATGTGAGACCTCATGATGATGATTTCATTCCTTTTGTACACCTTCGAGCGCTATGTTCAAGAATAGATCAGAAAACGCATCACTCTGCTTCAATCCAGCTAACATCAGAAACGAGACGGAGGTTTCTCCGGCTTGATTTTGATCCATTCGAGTCAGTTTAATCAGTTTTGTCGGAAAGCTATGGTCAAGCATTATCTGCCAAAGTGCGTTTCGTTTCACGAAATCGAACGTCGCCTTAAAATCCACAAAAGATGGTGAGTTCGCAAGTTTTATTCCAGCAATATATCTGGAATTCGTTGCAGGGTCAACATTTGGTCTGTCGTTTATCGTCCTTCTTGAAAGCCGCTTAGATATTCACCGATAATAGAGTCAGCCAACAGGCGAAGTCTGCTAAACAAGCTATAGAGCGTGCCTTATAAACAGCTTTGAGGATGGTTAGGCCTCTATAATTATTCCACTCGAGTTTGTGGCTCCTCTTGAACATAACCGATCTGAAGGCATTTCTTCTTCTACCTAAATCATTTCGATCACGCTGTGGATTGCTTCGTGCAGCGTATTACTCCGAACTTTTAGAAACTCGATCGGGATTCCGTCCTTCCTAATCGCTTTAGCGCTTATCAGCTCAGACACAGCCTCTCGCACTTTGTCTAGCGTGGGCGGAATTCCATGTAAAGGTTTATATTTTTCTCTTCACTGGTGCCAAATATAAGAGTTCAACAAAATTGACACAAAGTTGAAGCAACCAGCTCCTGGTCTTAGGCATAATATGTCAAGGAGTTTCCAGCACTTTGAAAAGCTTTTGAACCGGCGATTAAACACAGTGCAAAACCTAGGTTGGGCTAAGACTGGGAATTTTATGATATTGCCGAACTCCTCCTGGCATCGAAGTGACTTCAATCCATGATCTTTACTACAGTTTTAAGGAGGTTGTGTTTGGTATTTACGTTATTCTTTTTGGACTTTCGAACAATGCCCGGAAATGGTACACTTATCCTGACTTACTTTATGACTTATTCTCACTTATAAAAAGCAGATTTTGGCACCTTCTAAGGTTGGCGGCAGCACACACGCACACTACGGGCCTGAATATGTTCACAAGTAGAGTATACAATTTCGGCCTGGTGCAGTTATCAAGTTCTGAATAGACTAAGTTGAATCGCAAACCCCTGGACTGTCTCTGGTTATTAAGTTACATGTTAATAGTACGAGTACCAGTAATTCTACGATTCTCACACATGGAAAATCTTTAATAAATATTGAAAGCATTAAGTTCATTCACGTGCAAGCTCAACGAAGAAAAAGTTGTTTCCATTAGTATGCTTTAAAGCACTTTCTCGTGCTGCTACCGGTTGGATGAGTATCGATAGCCTAAATAGGAAATTTTGATGTAATAAACTCACCTGCCTGCCCATGCAGAACGATAAACTTTGAAAGCTCGACAACAATGTGACACCCAACCCATGTCATTAGACCGAACCATTGACGGCCTAAAGTTTCAGATGGATTATTTATTAGCCGTAATTAGAAAAGTGGCCATTTGGCTACAAACTCCTTTGCAGGCATAAACTAAAATCAGCAAACTATCAGAGCACCTTAATTAATCCTAACAAATTGTTGAGTATCGGCACAGATTACCTGCTAAATATTTTTCACCTATCATGAAATATTCAACCCACATTCCGTTCTCCTTCCAAAACCGGCATCGCTTCTGATGATAAAAACTAACAACTGCACCCATTCGATGCGGTACCATTTTGCGTGATCCGGGACGTGGACACTGGACATACTACTCACCCAGCTGGATGTGTGATGTTAGCGTCTGTACCAATACGTCGATGCAGACCGGACGGACGGACTTTTTATGTGAAACTTTAATGAAAAGCCTTTCCATGGGTTGGTAAATTGAATTTTGAAATTTTAACTAGGCATGTGTTTCGGTCCAGTAGACTGCACGGGATCAGGTACATGTATGCACGTGGAACAGAGCCTAGCTCTGCTGGTACAATTCAGTAGCTAACGGTAAAAGCGATAACAAGTTAGGATGATGCGTTCCGATAGGGCACAAATGTGAAACGGGATGCGTAGATAGTGGCGAAACTGGTTGTAATGAGAAACAAACGGGTTTCGGGATGGTTTTTGCCTTGGTATGTAGTCATCTGAATCTGATACAAGTTTTTTCATACGTTTCGGCTCGTACTTGCTACTGCCTAGTATCATAGGGTACAGTATTTGAGAAACTCTGGTTGATAACTGCTTGGAAAACAATTAACAATTCATTAATTCCAAAAGTCTAAAAGTTCCTCAGCCGAATTCCAGCTTCAACAGATTATTTGATGTTATCATTGTACAAGACATTGGCATTAGTATAAATCCATACTACTGTATTCGAAAAAAGGTAACTCAATTATTTGTGTCTCATCAATGCGTTTACTAAAAATGGCTAATTTGAATTGAAAACGTCAAGCGTCGACCAAACATTTCGATTAGAATTTCGATCCTATTTGAGAAAAAAATAATGATTTGTTTTGCTCTTTAACGACAACCATAACGCGATGCCCAAAAAATCTATGTCCGGCAAGGGTTCTGCGGTTGTGGCAAAATGATTCAGGTCTTCGTCAAATTCGGGACCATCAATATACAAATCTCTATAAAAAGCCAAATCTTTCAAATACTGCATTGTTGAGGTCTTGCGAAGGTCTCACACTATTATGACCAGGTTTGGCATCTTCCCCTGTGCTTGGACCGTCATAGACTGGTACAATTCGTACAAATAGGAAAAAAGTACAAAGAGCTGTTATTTCTTTTCCTACAGTGAGGATGAAGCATTAGTGAACCTCAAGGCGATATGTGCGGTTAGAATCAACATTATATCGATTGATTTCAAAGGTGGCAAGATTTGAAGAAATCAAATTTTCATTGGAAGTGAATATGTGATTTTTCCGAAGTTTTCAGTTTCATCACATGTGCTGCTCACATTCAAGAAGTTCCACACAAATCTGAACGGGACAGTGCAACTGCGTACTATTGTATCTCCGGTAGTTCATTACCCAGGAAACTATATTTCACACTGTTCATTTTAAGGCTGAACGTCTACATCGCGATTAAGGTGGCTGTCATACGCTGATGAAAAAACAGTCAAATAATTCGCTTTTTTATGTTATATTTCTCCTAAGCGGAGAATATTTTGCTAAAAACTAACACAAAACCTATAACTAAATTATTGTGTTTCGACTTCGTCTCATCAGAATCCGACACTTACTTAGTGGCAGGACTAAGCTAGCGCCGGAATGACGCTATATAAAAAAACGTTAGAATGCACTAAGGAGAAATATTGTGAAATCTCAAATGTGTGATACTTTCCCGAGCAAATTCTCATGGGCTCAAACACGATACAAACCCTTAAAAACCCATGAATATGGTTCATTTCAAATTTCGCAAACATCAAAACACCATAAAATGGTACTAATAACCCATTTGTATACGACGGACTGCCAATTTCACTGAAAAGAAAAGAGTATCAAAACAAATAGAGAGAGAACAACTAGTAAACAGATGAGCGAGATTAGCCACACCAACTACACTGAAACGTCCATTTACGAACTCTTTTTTTCAAGTAATATTCGATTTACCCAACTTTTTTAAGAACTAGTTTCGAAATAATGACAGAAATTGACAGAAATCTGAAAACTCAACAATATGAGTATTTTTGGAACGAAATTGACAAGGAGATAACGGTTTTAGGCCATTTTTAAATCCAAGATGGCGACTTCCAGTTTAGGAAACTCTTTATAAACTCAAAAGTATGGGTATTTTTAAAAATAGAATTGACAAGTAGACGACGGAAATTGATGTTTTAGGCCATTTAAAAGGCCAAGATGGCGTCTTTCAAATTTAAAAAAAATATTTTATTTTTAAATCCTTAAAGTAAAAAATATGCCTAAGAAAGTATTATTCGAATTTTAGTTGTTTCGTTTACGATAGCCCATCGGGGTAGACAAAGCAGGGTATTTACTGTATGCCAGCAATTCTCTATAAAATAATTAAAATGGGAATCGTCGGAAGAAAGCTAACGAGTAAATGACAGAAATCGATGCAAAAAACACATTTTGATAAGATGGCGACTTCCGGTTGAGTAAAATTATTGATGCACCTAACATTATTAATATTTTCGGAATGGGGCGTAAGAATTAATGTAAGAGCGATTTTCGATGCCTTCTAACAATCTTAAATGACGCCATCGGATAAAGCAAAAATTTCAATGGCCCTAACAATATGGGTATATTTAAACTAGCTGAGTAGATTCCGGAATCCGACACAACATGAAAATTTAAAATGGCGACTTTTTATTGTTATCTACTCGAAAAACTTGTTTCAAAATTACCCGTGTAAGCAAATTTAGTAAGACCGCTAGCCACCATTTTGTATTCCAAATTGACGTCACTCAGCGATTTCCGTTATCTACTTGTCACGCCCGTTCCAAAAATACCCATATTGTTGCGGGTTTGAAAAGTTTTGCTGAACCGGAAGTCGCCATTTTGGATTTCAAAATGACGTCGCTCGTCAATTTCCGTCAGCTACTTATCACACCCGTTCCAAAAATACTCATGTTGTTATGATTTTAATAAGTTTTGCTGAACCAGAAGTCGCCATCTTAGATTTAAAAATGACATCACTTATCGATTTCCGCAATCTACCTGTCACGTTACTCAACCGAAAGTCGCAAGTAAAATTCGAGTACATAATGCTCTCTTGGATTTCGAAATGAAAAAAATACGCTCAAGTTTTTTTTACGCGGTTTTTTTTGCGCGGTATTTTTTTACGCGGTTTTTTTTACGCGGATTTTGAAATTTACGCGGTTTTCATTTACGCGGATTTTGAAATTTACGCGGTTTTCATTTACGCGGATTTTGAAATTTACGCGGTTTTCCTTTACGCGGATTTTGAAAATTACGCGGTTTTCATTTACGCGGTTTTTGAAATTTACGCGGTTTTCATTTACGCGGATTTTGGAATTTACGCGGTATCCATCAATGAGGTTCCCTTTATCGCGGATTCTTAAATTTAAGTGGTCTTCATTTACGCGGATTTTGAAATTTACGCGGTTTTCATTTACGCGGATTTTGAAATTTACGCGGTTTTCATTTACGCGGATTTTGAAATTTACGCGGTTTTCATTTACGCGGATTTTGAAATTTACGCGGTTTTCATTTACGCGGATTTTGAAATTTACGCGGTTTTCATTTACGCGGATTTTGAAATTTACGCGGTTTTCATTTACGCGGATTTTGAAATTTACGCGGTTTTCATTTACGCGGCTCGTATCCCCCGCGTAAAAAAAAACCTGAGTGTACACATATTTTTAAGATTTAAAAAAGTTTTGCTGAACCGGAAGTCGCCATCTTGAATTTCTAAGTGACGTCCCTCATCGATTTTCACCATCTACTTATCCAACCCGTTCCAAAACTACCCTATTTTGAACTGTTTTGCCTAACCGGAAGTCGCCATCTTGGATTTTGACATGACATCACTCATCGATTTCCGTCATCTGCTTGTTGCGCCCGTTCCAATAATACCCATATTGTTGCGGTTTTGCAAAGTTTTGTTGATCCGGAAGTAGCCATCTTGGATTTCAAAATGATGTCAGTCATCGATTTCCGCAATCCACCTGTCACGCCCGTTCCAAAAAAGACCCATATTACTTAGATTTTAAAAAAGCTTTGCTCAACCGGAAGTCGCCATGGATCTCGTCGATGTTCGCCATCTACTCGTTACGCCCGTTCCAAAAATATCCAATATCCGGCATGTACTCGTCAAGCCAGTTGCGAGAATATTTTGCTTCACTTCACTCGCATTTTGATCGATTCATTTTATCTGCGATTCTTTACAGTGGTTATGCATGTTGCTCTTTGGATTTTTGCTCAAAGACAACCCTAATTCCTCGGTAGGTCATAGCGTAGTTTGTAAATTGATTGCCTTGCATGCAGCTCATCTAGATGCAAGTCCCAACCACTCACATAGAGTTAGATATTTTTCCAAAGAGATTTCTCTAACCCGAAAGAAGCGACAAGTTTAAAACTTCTATAATCAAAATTTAAAAAAAAACGACCCTATTTGACCTGTGACAAAACGTCAATAAATATTGGAGAAGGGGCCCTGGAAAGCCGCACGACGCAACCTAGTTGCGATGCTCTCACAAGAGCGCTGGACGGCCCTGACGTCAATCTTCCTGATACTATTCTGGATCCTGGTGGTCAACTGCTTCGTATCATTAGCCCGTCAATTTTTTTTGTACACTAGGGCACTGAGAGAGTCGAAAGAGAGAAATCCTCAATGGGACGGCACTGGGGCAAATTGGTCGGGTTCCTTATTTGGTGTAATGGGAAGACGCCGTATTCAGCCAGAAGACGTACTTCCCATCCGCATGATGTTCCTGTAAAAACCGGCGGAAGAATTTTCTCGAGACACTCCTCCTGGTGCACTTGTTGATTAATGGTCAGACCGCTCAGCTTCAATCCCTCTGTCCGATATGGCGATGTACAACATAACTTTTTTTTCAAATTTATGCTTAAACTTATATTTTACTTCGGGGGGTGTGGCCGACTTGTCGCTGGAATAGTAGCTGTCATTTCCTGGAATGTGGGTCTTCGAGAGCGGAAAGTAACTTTCGTCGACCAGCAAGAATGACGTCCCGCGGTAGTTCTTCGTCACCAGCACTGCGATTTCACAATCGCTATCTGCTCGTCCGTGTATTCAGGGGATCGATCCTTCTTTCGACAGATGATGTCCTCCATCTTGACGGTTCGGTGAATCAAGGTATGGGAACAGTGATATTTTCGGCCGGCGTCACCCAATCTCGTTCCGTCCTTGTTGTCGAACAGTTTTTTCAACGCTTCCTTACTCTTCTTCGTCATTATCTTCGCCGGACGGCCGCTACCGGACTTCCGCCCCACACTCAGAGATGCCAGGATCCGGTAAACTGTACTCACGGGCACGTTTTCGTCTCGAAAGTTGTCTACCGTAATTTTTTTTTCCTCGATGACCGTGCGTTTCGTAGAACCACACAACACGCTGGCGGAGTGCTTGCTGTTTCGACGCCATCTTCGATTGAACTGACAGCACCCGAGTGAAAAGAAACAAGCCACCCGTTTCTAGGGAGTCCAGAGAGCAATTCTCTTGGAGAGAAAAAAATACACTCTTGACTCACTTAACTAATTACATAAAGGTATTGAAATCATTCTCATTTTTTATTGAACACACGTTATATAGAGCATTATGCCACGAACCTTAAAGAACATACAAGGGAAAAATCCATCATCATATTACTTATATAGTATATTATCATATTACTTATTACGTTTCAGGGCCGGCGGAACACGTGGGTAATATGGGTAGTACTACCACTGATAACTGACATACAAGTCAAATTCTCAATGTGTGTAAGAAAAATAACTGTCGTTTTCAAATGATAGCAGCAAGTAGATACTTGCCGCTGGTCGGCGCTACGATCGGTTAGCAGACTTCCAGCAATCGGTATACGGACCTTGCGTGCAAGCTTGGATACGATGGTTACTCACGTATGCGAAATTGTGTACAACGGTGATTTGTAACGTATTTTTATTCGAATGTTTAACGCTTGTAGATATTTAGACCTTCACTCCAAGAAATTCTTGGAATACATTTAAAATGAGTAGATATAAGCATGCTTACCTACTTATTAGATACAGAACAGTTTGTAAATAATCATTCAATTTTATGAACTGCTTTTACGAACGGCTATACTATGAAAATGGGAAGAGACTTTTTGTATGAACCAAATCCCAAGTAACGAACACTTTTTAACGATCCAATTCAATTTACGAACACCCGATTTCGTTCGTAAATGGTGGTTCCATTTTACACCGAATAAAAACACGACAAAACATACGCACAATTGGAGTCAACGAACATTTTGATAAAGTTATCTCAAATCACTTAATGCGCATAATAAAATTCGTCGATTCCTTAAGAATGGCCCAATAAGGAGCAAAACGTTGGAAAAAGAGAACATACGAGGGCTTCTTTTTATTAAAAACAGACAAACACTGATTCCTAACCTAAAAACCATAAATATACTAAAATATGGTTTTCACACGGGATCTACTGGCCCATGGCGATGGAGTTCTCATGGATTGATCCCATTACAAACACTATCAAAATTGTGTATAGTGGGGGTGAATATGGACCATGAGCATGGGGGTGTTATGGGCTACTCGTTTTCTCGGGTTACTGATAGTCCTCTAGCAACCTCTACGCATATGACGAATTTCGCGCCAACTCAAGCAAATGTTGGCAGCACCCTCTCAGATTTTAATAAAACTTTCTGTACATGAGAACTTTGTCACAAAAAGCCACTTTGCATACTTTGTTTTTCCAAAAATTATCTAGACTGTATTTTAAAAAGGGCCAAACTTTTTTACCATTTTTTTTTTTCAAATGACTATAGTCTAAAAATGACAAATTCTACAAAAAACTGTTGCAGGAGTGATTTTCACAAAATTAGTCAAATTTTTGAATAAAAATATTGAAAAAATTCTTCATCGACTCCTACACTGAAAAAAATCGACTTTAAAATTTTACAAAAAAAACCATTTTTGATTTGGATGAAATTTTGTTCCAAGATAGGTAATTATGTTCCATACCTACCGTCAAAATTTCAAGTTGGGCACTTTCAAAAAAAAAGATATTTGAAAAAAAAACTATGTCTTGTCCAAACAGATTTTTTTTTTCTTTGGTGTATTTTTATCGAAAACTAAACCAATAAAAGTCAAAATCATCTCAGAATCCAATAAAGCTCAGTTTGTGAGAAGATATTGTCTAATTTAGCAACTAAGCATATTTTTATTAAGGGGTTGCAAGCCTTTTCATTTTTCATAAAATAGATTTTTTTATTGCTTTATCTGAAAGTACAACTCTTCGAGATTGTTTTCCCAAATTTTTATAGAGATCCGAGAAACTCCATCCAAATCAAAAATGGGTTTTTTTGTAAATCGACTTTAAGTTTTTAAAATCGATTTTTTTTCAGTGTAGGAGTCAATAAAGAATTTTTTCAATATTTTAATTCAAAAATTTGACTAATTTTGTAAAAATCACTCCTACAACGTTTTTTTGTAGGATTTGTCATTTTTAGACTATAACCATTTGAAAAAAAATAGTGAAAAAAGTTTGGCTCTTTTCAAAAGACAGTCTAGATCATTTTTGGAAAAACAAAGTATGCAGAGTGGCTCTTTGTGACAAAGTCTTCATGTACAGAAAGTTTCATTAAAATCTGAGAGGGTGCTGCCAACTCTGAATACGATTTGGCGCGAAACTCATCATATGCAAACGAAGTTTGACAACTATCGACATTGAATAGCCTCGAAGTTAACAAGTTCAGATTGAACATATGAAAACCGTATTATTAAAGATAAGACATAAGAAACTTCACGCTTAGTTTACGAAAGCTACCATAAACAGAATACGATGATATGATTTTTTTCTGGTCTAGATAACGTTCAAATGGTGGAAGGTAAATCCGCCCTACTCCCTCATTCCTCCATGTCAAAACCACTCTTCATCTTCAAACAACGTGATGCAACTATGAAGGTCAGATTACCACATGTTAATTCTGTCAGATTACTGCTACATTATGCAAGTGTTATCAAAAAGAAATGCCACGCAATATATTTTATTTCTAACCTTCAAATTTCCTATTATCTTTCCAATTCACATTACCATATGTTTTCTTTTGAATATCTCTGCATTGAAACACGAATCTTGTCTGCGATATGATGTTTTGTCATTTTAATCGCTAGTAACTCTACCTTAGAATCCTGCGCAAGACAGTGTCACGTGCATTGCAATTTTTGGATCAACTCAGATCTTCTAGCCTCTAGCGTGTATAATGCCACCTGGTGGCGGAATAATGTGCGTTGCCTTTCTCAATTGTATGTTACTATGTTTTAATTGCCGCAAGGTTCTACTGTATCGATTTTGTTGGCTACTTTCAGCAAATTTTCTCAATTGTAAGGATATAATCACTCTAAAAATCGAAATTTTCTCTATTTTTTGATGATTTTTCCCATACAAAATAATTGTTGGTCTATTTGGAAGAGTCCTAGAGTGACATGGGTAACCAATGGTTACTAACCATACTACTACACATCTGTTTACATCTGTTCCGTGATAGGGACCACTTAGTTCAATAGCGCCCAGGGGCCCCGAGTGATCTTAGGACGGCCCTGACCGATTCGTGTGTCGATTTCACAATTCCCTCATCTGGTATTAAGCAGGTATTGAAGAAACATTCTTCAATGCCAGCTTAATACCTCAATGAGGTGTAATACATTATTTTAGTATTATTTATGTATTCCCGTGATTTTTACAAATACCAAATCAATACCTTATTGAATACCTCCATACAGTGAATTTTGTTATTGGCAGGTTGAAAAGGTTTTGTTATTATTCAGGTATTATAAAAACTCGTTTCATTATCAACTAGTTATTCGTAGTACATGTCTCAGTTATTATTTCAGGTATTTTACCTCTTATGCAAGGCTCGTCAATACCTTATTGTGGTGTTCAAGTATTGGGTACAGTATACCTGAATTTGCTATTCTAAAGTTATTTTCTTCTGCTCGGGTAGTGACCAAATCAGTCTACCGCATGCTGTTGGGACAAAGTTGAAACACACATCATGAATTTACTAAAAATATTATTTAGTGAGGCAATTGTACATTTTATCGTCCTCGTTACTGCGTAACAAAATCGATTCGTCGATCATCATAACCACACGGCTCAATAATCCGCTCGAATGCAAATTTCGACATGAAAATACACCCCCCGAATACCAAATGAGCTACTGACTGATTTTTTTTTCCATAATCAATTAACTACGAATTATATATCGCGGAATCAGAATCATGCATCCAGGCCAAACGTTCCTACTTTCCTGACCAAGCCCCGGTGGCATTGAAAGACCGAACGTCATCCAAGCATTATTAGTAGTGAATTAATGAGGACTACCTACCGGGAAGTGATTTGCTGGGGAAAAACAGAGAATTACAAACGCATTTCGCAGCGGACACAATGGCGGATGGAAACGGCGAGGATTAACCTTAATCAGTGAAACGAATCGCGCGGACCGGCTAGCCTACCCAGTTCCCGCAAAGTCACGAGTATTAATTGATTATGTAAATGTAGAAATGAAGGTGCCGGCTCATGGTTCAACTGAGAAAGCCTGCAGAAGCGACCATCTTTGAAAACGAAAAAAGCAGTTTTTACGCACTTTTAGTAAAATCTTTGTGAAAATTAATCATTACTATTTCAATAATGCTCCGAATACACTGGTTGATTTACATAGAGATTGTGTAAATGGTAGCGAACAACTGTTTTTTTTCGTTTTCAAAGATAAGCGGTATTTGAAGCTATATCAGTTGAACCTTAAGGCTATTTCACCCCCGGAAGGTATGGGGAATTTGATGCTGCAAATCTTCGACCGGTCCCGTCATAAACTGAGCAGAGTTACGTTTCGCAGAGCATCTCTTATCACCCTAACGAGTATCTTTTCTTATCCTTCCCGCCCGGTTCATACCACATTCTCACAACACACCACCACCGCGGTGCACGCCCGGAATCGCCACCGTATATCAGATTGGTAATATTTCACCACCAGGCGCTGCGTCATGATATATGAGCCGAACGTTGGATCGCATTGGAATTATGTTGCACGCGATCCAATTCACGACTTCTCTGTGGTTTCTCATAAGTAGCCACTGGTTTCAGCAACGGGCTGCGGACATTATAGCTGTATAATGGAATCTGCGCTCCAGATCAGAAAACTGTGTTCCATCCGCCATGGATAAATTAGATCAAAATTTGTGGAAACATTTATGATAATCTGCAAAAAAAGTTTATGAAATCAATATAAATTTGTGGAATGCTAGAAAATCACCAACTTAACCGAAAAATCTGTGAATCTGGCAACCCTTATTGCGGATGCTTTTAATACAAAAAAAAAACAGGCGCATCATTATCAGTTAACTCATCTTTCACCAGTGATGCCAGATGTGAGGACATGTCTTCATTTTGAAGACATTTGAAAGACTGTGAAGACGGATTTTTCATTTGGAAGACAAATTTGTTTCGGTTGTCTGACCGATTTCTGGCAGAATTCTGGCTCAAAATCTAAAACCGATTCAGAATCCTGGTCGGTGGAGTCTAATGAAGACATTTTTTCATGAAATGTGAAGACATTTGAAAAATATGCCTGGTATCCCTGTCATTCACATTAAATCTTTGTGTGCAGAAACGCTACAATCACTTAATACAACATATAAAAAGGAAGAAAAACGAACCGAGCGGTAATCCTACGTATAACAAAAACTAACAGGTCAGACCGTAACTAGTGCGGGTAATCAGGTCAGGCCCAGAAGTTGAGCAGTTGAAAGTTAGCGCTTGTTCCACTCGTGCGCAATTTCTGTTTGTCTGTGGTTTCAAATCGTGCAATCGTAAGCAATGACGAACTTTGGCACACCCCCTCCCCCCCCTACCCTAGTGGGACATTTCGCAGATTGCACAGATCCCGTCCGTTGCTTCCAGTCGATTGTTCGCTGACCGGAATAGTGCCAGGATTTAATGCAATGAAGTTGTAGAATGGATCTCTTCTTCGAACGGGCTAACAGCGAAGAACACAGTGCATGCTTTAGTTTGCGACGTGGTCATTTCATGGTGACATGTACATATCTGGTATGGTTTTTTTTTGACCGAGAATTAAATTACCGAGCAAAATTTGGGATGTCTCATGAGGTTTGCATCCGGTCAATTTATGAAAAGGTCATAGCTTTTTAAATAAAGTTGGTGATTGTATCGAAATTTAAAAAAAAATCTTCGAGAAAGGCCTATTAATTTTGAAACATTCTATAGTTTACTATAGGGTTTCTTAAATGAAATTGCATTTCAAGGCGAACTGCTATGATATATGTTGTTATTAAAAAAATTTTCGTTGTTATAACACTTCTCGCTATCAAAATTATAAGGGTCAACTTGAGTAAATCTGCAATAAACCCCAGCTGAGCATTTTTCCGGGGATATTCCAGGGTTCAGAGGAGAGACACCTCGATTATCGAGGCAAGCACAACTGAAAATTTGCACTAAGATACAATGAAGACATCCGCAAATCCTTGATAAATTTTCCAAACAGGCCGAAACGTCGGATACAGATGAAGTAGTGTTCTTAAGACCCAACACCCGCACAATCAAACACACAACATAAACATGTAAATTACAGAAAAACCGCATCCCGATCCCGTAATACAACATATTGAACAAAACAAAATTCTTACATATACGTATTCGCACTCCCTCTTCTTCTAGTTCTAGTTATTCTCCGTCGACCTATTCCCACTACGATGCCAAACACCAACGCCAGAGAGGTGACTCCAACTATCTAGATTAGATATCGATCCATCAAGTCACTGACCGGGGACCAACGGCTTTATTTCCGTTCCGAAAAAAGGCGTGACCACAGATTTTTTTTCACCTCAGAAAAATCTCAACGACCTCGGCTGGGATTGAACCCAGACCAACTGGGGTGAGTGTCGGTCACGCTTATCACTCAACCACCGGCGCCGTCATAATCGCACTTAACATGAAAAATGACATATATGACCACCCAGCAAACCATCAATCGTATATCAACGTAGAAAAAGACTCGTAAAAATGTCTACAGCAAGTTATAATCGTTTCGACGATTAATATTAGTCTGTAGAAATTGATTTGTATACGCATATTACTTGAAACATGATTAAAATACGACATTTGATTTAGAATCGCTTTGATTTAATAATTAAATCATACTCGATCGTAGTTGGCCGTTAATCACTGACAATCTATATTCATATAGCTATAAACATTTCATATCAGTCATAATCGTATTTTTGTAAATGTACTTTTGGTGTGCTTTTCATCGATCCGGGTAATTTTGTTGCTAAGAAAGTTTTCGTCTTTGCGCAACGAAAGCACAGATTGCTATAATGCAGGTTGCGCATACAACCGCTAACAAATTAGATATACCTACCTACACATTCGCCTCAAACATTGAACCCAAGCACACAAAGCAAAATGAGTCAACGCTGATGATGATGGGTAGAGCGAAAGAGACAACTAGTACCACGACACTATGTTAATCGTGTTTGAAAATGGAGCTCGAATGTACAAGCGATTCTGTGTGCGAATAATTGTGTTCGAGATTGTACATAAAAGTGTGCTGGAGACGAGCACAACACAAAAGAAAGCATAGTGTTTGAACGGACAAGCTCAGTCGCGTGTTGGACGGAACTGGGTAGCATATCTCCACAGCCAGTGTAGCGGATTTCTAACTCAGCTACACTGGCTGTGAAAACATACAGCGCAGTGATCTGCTCCGCCTGCCGTTCAATAGGCAACTGAGCTTGTCCGGCCAAATCCGTTCTTTAAATAGTCGATGATGACGTCGTTCATAGAAGCGTTGCGCGCTAAGTACACAAATCTGTCGTGCCGGATTTGGGAAGCGCTATTTTCTATGTGTAAATGCGCGATATTTTGATTAGGTTGTACATTGTTTAAATTTGTAAAGCCATGATATCAAATATGTTTGGGTTTATCTATTGGAATCTATTCTTAGAAGTATTTTGGGGGCGACAAACGTAAAATTTTTGAAATTTTTTCGTGAGATGGCTGAATTATTTTTCTGTTATGATGGACATGATTGATGTGCCTTAATATATGTTCCTAGTTTTTGATCTTCTTTACCGATGAAACGCAGATGATCGTATATAGTGTTCCGGAATCGTACCTAATGTATGGATATCATATATAATTTGAGATTGTGTCGCTTATGCAATCGTACGCATATTCTTTAGAATCGCTTTAGTGCTAATAATTATCGCGTTTAACGTATATATTGTAGTCAGAAATCGTCAATTTCAAGAGCTATGTACGTATATCGCCTCCAGTTTGGTACGCATATGGCGTTTTTAGGCAATTAGTGCGACTTTTTTGGTGGTATATAAATACGTATTATTCAATTGCATCTTGGTTATAGCACCAAAAGGCTGGCTGGGCAGTTTGGAGACTTATTCGCAAAATTACATTTAGCATCAAAAGTGCTTACTGACTACAAGCAAAATTTACTCCCAAAAGGGAAAAAATCGGATTAATTCAATTTGTTCACAAGAGCACAGCACCTAAGATAGAAAAAGTTTAAATTTTATTGTTTCGAATTCATCTCTGATTGGCACCAGTTAGACACTATTAATTCAAACAGTTGCGAACGCTCAAATAAACTGGCTGATCTCGAGTGATCTCTCGAGAAGCAAGCGAAGATTCTTCGCTTTTTTTTTAGCAGCGTGACTTCCGCAAATAAATTTATAATCGATCATTAATCAAACTCTTCATTTTGAAAGATGCATCCTAGGGGTGGGCGTAGCGTAGTTGGTAAATCGATTGCCTTGTACGCAGCGCACCTGGGTTCGAGTCCCGACCCCGCACATAGTGTTAGAAATTTTTCTAACCCGAAGAGGCGAATGACCTTAAGGTTAAAACCTCTATAATCGGAAAAAAGATGCATTTCTTTTTTTAGAGTGATCTAAACTGGACCCGTAGAGCATAGTCCTCGGACGGGCTCCTTGTCAGAATCACTCACTACAGTTACAGGCGGGAAATTTCACCCACTAAATCACTGCCTAAGATGAATTGTAGCGGACAGTAAACGGTTGTGGGCATGTGGAAATTTCATGAGCACGTAGAAAACAGCTGTCATTTGATTGCGCTTGAGAGCGCATTTATAATTTTATTAGTGCTAAAACGTTCACTTTATTATCCGAGCGTTTTCGTGATCGCGGACCAGGGATGCCAGGTACACAGATTGATCTGTGTTTCACAGTTTTTCAATGTGCTGCATAGATTGTTAAAACTGCACAGGATTCCCCAGTTTTCTGTTCAAATACATAGATTTCCACAGTTGTGATATAATGCATAGACTAGCACAGATTTCTTATTTTTGACCTCCGTGCTCAATTCCTGACTTCGCGCTAAAACTAAAAAGAAGATAGAAACTTTTTGTTTGGAGACAAACCTTTACGTTTTCCGTAAGACACATTTTAATATACACTGCGCACAATTTTCAAAAAAAATGCTAGGAATCCCTCTCGCGAGTGAAGGTGTACAGGGATGATTGAAAAGGGCTCGAACGTTTGTACGTTGTCTACAATATTGGAAAAGCTTTTGCACAAAAGCTTAGAAGTTTTTCTTAATATTGGAAGTGCTTTTGACAACGTGGCTTCCGAATCCATTTTGGAAACAGCACGAGGTCACGGAGTACCTTCATATATCTCGTATTAGATACACGCAATGCTTAGCAACCGACATCAGTGCTCATCGTTGATACAAATAGAGATAAGGAAAACTGAATGTCTGCAGATGTCCTCAAGGTAGTGTGCTGTCACCACTTCTAGGGAACCTTGATGCCGATTACTTGTTGACGAAACTTAATGAGCTTGGATTTCCGACATACACGTTTTGATTTGATGTAGCAAGCCTTATGTGTGGTTCATTTTTCACTGTCAGTGAATCCAAATAAAACATCAATGGTGCTGTTTACGTAACGAAGGATTAAAACCCGGTGTTCGTCCGTTGCAATTGCAAAAAGATAAATCACGGCAAGGCGCAAATCTCCGATCAGCATATAAAAAATATATACTGAAAAAAATGTTGTGTCATTTTACACAAAAACAAAAATTTGTGTTAAAAATATTAAATTACAAAAAAAAAATATTTTTTCTAACTTTTGCCTTTCTCAACAGAAAGGTATTGCAGTTGCTCTGAAAATCGACTTTTTAACGGAGGCCCGGAGGGCCGAGTGACATATACCATTCGATTCAGCTCGTCGAGTTCGGCAAACGTCTGTGTGTGTATGTGTGTGTATGTGCATCTGTGTGTGTATACGAACACAATCTCACTCACTTTTCTCAGAGATGGCTGAACCAATTTTCACAAACTTAGTCCCAAGTGAACGTTCCCGTAGGCTACTATTGAATTTCTAATGGATCCGGAATTACAGGGTGATGAGTACGATCACGCAGAAAATGTCGATTTTAATATATTCTGCAATGAATGTATAACGGTGAAAAAATTTCGCGCGAATGACTTCTGAAAATGACGTAATAAAGCAAAAGAATTGTACTGTTAAAACAAAATTTAAAATATCTCGAGAACCACTACATTGCAGAATTTTTTTGTTATGAGCATTTTGATTTAAAATAGCGTTTAGAATCATATTCAAAAACAAAATGGTATTTTCGACTGCAAATAGTATGAATTTTAAAAATATGTCAAAAGTTGTTGTTAAAAAAACTTTTTTATTGAAAGTTTCTCCATGACCGAAATATACCGAAAAAGTTTCTTTTACATCTTTGAAACGATTAACATTTGATTTTTGACATTTTATGATGGGGTAACGCGAATAACTTTCAAAAAGGGCATAATCACACGAATTAACTGTTTCTGTTGGATCAAAACTACAAATATCTCAAAAACTATCGCATTTTAGAAAATTTTGGTTAAATGAATCTCGATTTAAAATGATACATAGAATTATATTCTGTAATAAAATTACAGTTTTGTATGTCAATTAGTATGAAATTTAAAAACAAGTATAAAGTTATTGTTAGGAAAACTTTATTACCGATAAGGTCTCCATCATACAATCACATTCAAAATGTTTATTTTCTTTTTAGGTTTTCATCGATAAAATATAAAAAAATAGAAAAAATAGGTTCTTTTGCAATTTATGTTTTTAATACAAATTTTTGTTTTTGTGAAAAATGATACAACATTTTTTTCATTGTATGTTTTTTTCGTACATAAATATCTATTCCCTGAAACTCGTTCTCAGAAAGTTATGCTGTATAAAATAGAGTAATCGAACAGAAATTGAGACACGTAGAAATGAGTACGCCCTTTTGAAAAATTGCTCTTGTATCAAAATATTGCCATTGTCAGAGAAAATCAAGGAGATTCATAAACCGAACACACCTTCAAAGTTTCATTCGAATCGACAATGGTCATATTTTGTGGTCTGCCGGTTTCTCATGGAATCCCTCAGTAGCTATCGCTGTCTTGGCACCAGTCACACGTCTTGTGTGAACGTCTAAACAAGGGGCTTGTGCCGTTTGACATTTTCGATTTAGTATCTAACTAATGCCAGGACAGTACCAGATACTGATGCGGAGAATGCGAGACGCAAAATCATAATTTATTTATTTAAAGTATCTCGGTTCCATTTGCGCTTTATTTTGAAATTAAAATTTATTCTAGGCAAAATTTAGATTAGGTCGTAAGTAATAATGAGAGATTCTCTTTGTGGTCGTTCTCTTCTGTTGATTACGCGGTCGTTTCAACATTTACTACTCAACGCTTTGCATAATATTCTAGCAAAAACCGTCGGCTTTCGATATGTTCTGTAAAATTAGTGCAAATTGTTACAATTATGTTGTAAATAATCGAAAGAGAAAGTAAACAAAGATGGGCTCTCAAAGTTACTTACAACCTAATCTCAATTTCTTACGAAACGACACGGTTTACACCATAGTTAGTGATCACGTTCAAATTATATCTTCATATAAACTTGCAGTAAAAAGAGAACCCGTTAATTTGACTAAATCAATAATCAATCATGAAAAACTCAATAACGACTTCCAAAATTTCATAGAAAACATCGAGTTGATTGATGATGTAGATGTATGTCTTACAAATATCATCACAACCTACAATTCTTTACTTGCGGAAAACACTAGAACGGTCTCCAAAACTTTTAAATGTAAAGGCGTTTTTTGCCCCTGGATTAATTTCGATTTGTGGACACTGATTCAAATCAAAAGTAATTATCTGAAACGAGTAAAAAATAACCCCAATGATGAAAACCTCAAAGCTCTTCTGCAACACATAACTAAAAAAGTTAATGTAATGAAAAAGCGGTGCAAAAAGACCTACTTTGAAAACCAACACAACTCATCCAACACAACTCATTCAAAACTTTGGAAAAATATTAATACCATTTTTGGTCGTTCAAAGTCGGATGTTCCCATCAGCCTAATTTGCAATGATATCAGAGTCACTGAGACTAAAGAAGTATGTAATGTTTTCAACGAATATTTCTCTAGTATTGGCAAAAAATTGTCTGACAATATTCCCACGAGTCCCAACTCAAATCCTATTACAAATATACAACACGTCCAAGAAACAATCTTCTTGCGTCCTGCAACCATAAACGAAGTGATCCTTTTGATTAAAGACCTCGAAAAAAATAACAGTTGTGGTCCTGATAAGATCCCCGCTAGTGTTCTTAAGAGTAATTGTACCACTTTTGCAAATATCCTAACCAAAGCTTTTAATTTAATAATTCAAACCGGCAGGTACCCAGACTGTTTAAAAATAGCCCGAGTAATTCCAATTTTCAAAGCTGGTGATCCAAACCAACCTTCCAACTATAGACCAATTTCAACATTGTGCGTTTTCAATAAAATTCTTGAGAAATTGCTCATCACTCGACTACTCGAGTTTTTGAACAAACACAACATAATTTACAACTACCAGTATGGGTTCAGACAGGGCTGCAGCACTTTAATTGCAATGACCGAACTAATTGACTCCATCATTAGTCAAATTGATAGCAAAAGAATTGTTGGTGCCCTTTTTCTGGACCTAAAAAAAGCATTCGATACTCTGGATCACTCAATCCTGCTTAAGAAGTTAGAATGCTATGGTATCAGGGGATTAGCAAATCATATTATTCGTAGCTATCTGTCGCATAGGAACCAATTCGTATCTATTGGAGACTCGTGTAGCTCTTATAGACCAATAGAAATAGGAGTGCCCCAAGGCAGTAATATTGGGCCACTGTTATTTTTATTGTATATCAATGACCTAGGTAGACTCGGGTTAAAAGGGACTCCTCGTCTTTTCGCGGATGACACCGCGTTGTTCTACCCGAACAACAACTGCCTGGATATTGTACGCGACATTGAATCGGATTTAAAAACACTAACGACGTATTTCAACGAAAACCTTCTTTCCTTGAACCTATCAAAAACTAAATATATGCTGTTTCGTTCATCTAGAAGAGCTATAGGCGTGCATCCAGACCCAAGAATGGGACAGTCTGTAATTCAGGAAACTAACTGCTTCAAATATTTAGGACTTCACTTAGACCCCACACTCTCCTGGATTGAGCATATAACATCTATAGAGAGAAAAGTTGCATCGTTATGTGGGGCTATGCGTAAAGTATGCTCTTTTGTTCCCCAGCATGTACTTCTAAAATTTTATTATGCGCACATCCACTCATTGCTGAACTACCTTGTATCTGTGTGGGGCCGTGCCAGTATCTCGAATCTGAAAAAGCTACAAACGCTTCAAAACAGATGTCTTAAAATTATTTATAAAAAACCATTTATGTACCCTACTATTTTGTTATACAATAATAATGCCCATAACATTTTACCTTTGCTTGGGTTGACTAACTACCAAACAATAATGTACATCCACAATGCTTTGCATAATACTATTGCTCATAATAATCTAGAATTTAGGACAGGAATTCGAGCTCACAGCACCAGACAAGCCAATCATTTATTATACTCCAGAGTATCCACGAACCTTGGTCAAAGACGCATTTCTTTCATCGGACCTAAGCTATTCAACCAGCTTCCTACGGATTTAAAGCAAATAACATGTCGCACTCGTTTCCAAGCAAAATTGAAACTAATTTTAAAAAATAAAATAGGAGAATTTTTAATATAAACTTCGTTCACCACCATTCGAGCTTATTCCTTTAGCTATAATTGGTTAAAAAAAATTTAAATAAAAACAATTGATAAATGCATTTTTTATAGCAATAAGTAATAAATAAATTTAAATTATTATGAGCTTCCTGCAAAGCTACGATGGGACCCTTAAAAGGATTCTTTTCCGCTGGGTACTCGCCGTAGCTTCTTGTCAAATTTTGTGTTTTGTCGGTCTCGTATTGTTTTTTTTTTGTTCTCAGCGTTTCCGCGATTCGTAACTTTGTTTTGTTGTGCTGACCTTTTTTTTGTACGCTGAGAACTGATGTGTCCACTACCAGGGGGCTCCGTTTGTGAGCTTTTTGGTGTGGGGGTAAGAGGCGGGCTATTAAAAAAAAACAATAAAAAAATTTGATCCAAAATTAGAGGATTCACTGCTGATTTCCTAGCAGGCGGCCAAGTCAGTCTACAGTTATCGATGAGACGTAGTGTAACACATATTCTGACTTGTTAGATTTACGAATTGTGCCTTCATGCTCAAGCTGATTTTTGCTACAAAACCATTTGGTGGAATCGTTCTTGATTCAATATTAATTGATGATTTGTTTTTATTCGGATAAATGTCGAAATTTTAACTTCGGCTGTTGAAGGCCGGATGTGAGTTTCGGTTGTAGTAGGTGATTTTTTCTTGCCGATTTCCGCGCATAGTTTTGCACTAGTGTGCAGATTGTGCGCAGAAATGACAAGTAGTGGTTTGATTGTCATATGTGCACAGCGTGGTCTGTAAATAACGACACCCCAGTGTCAGGCTCACGAAGGAAGGAATAGTGCATTTTCGTCACGTTCCTTCCATATGAAAACAGTATTGCAACCTGCAATTTACACTGATACACAAACGAATAGTCCATAATACCCCCATGTACATAGTGTTTTGATAGTGTCCGGTAGATTCCAAATGAAATCATATATCGGTATTTTTGAGACCATTGTATCTTGATGGTTGAAATATGGTGTGGACAATATCTGTGGTGTTTTCATTTTTTTTTCGTGGGTTGTATGGTATTTGAGCGCATGAAAATATGCTTGGTATTATAGATCATTGTGCCGCACCTCGACTGCGCCATCCACCATATTGTCTGGAATATTGACATTAACGTTATCATGTTCAACTAAGCGTTTGATGTTGTTTTTTAGATGAAGTCTACTTTCTTGAAGTTTTATGGCAATTATCACTGAAAAAATTTCAGATGAATTCATTTCATTCAGGTTGGAGCATCTCATACGCACAATGCTCACGATAACAATAACGGGATCCTTAGCGGAGAAATTTTTTTATAAAACCTATTTTTTCCACTAAAAAGAAAATTGTTTGAAACCATCTTTGCGTGTGAAGCGCACAAAACCTATTACTAAATATGGCGTTTTCGTTGTTTTGGACCACGAAGTCGAAACGCAAATTCCACAACTAATTAAACGAGTTACGTGTTCTGATCAACAACTCAGAAATAAATTCCATTCAAACCTGTTTCAACTGATCTCCTTGTTAAAAAAAAACTAAGCATGAGTCAAATTGCATATACGAAGGCATGTGAAAACTTTCGCCCCAATCGGAGCTTGTCTAGTGCGATTTTCGATATTTTCGACTAAATCTAAAGTGGAATGGCTCTAGACATAAACAACGTACCATGTACGAACACCGATTGCACCGCACGAATAAGCAAAACTACAAACATACATGCTCACTGCAATGCTGCTAGTCTCTCATCTGACGTATCTCGTCTTAGTAGCTGATACAATATTATTCAAAATGTTTCCGTTGAGGAATTTAGATGCGATTTTCTTCTGAATTCAAATGCAAGCAATTTCTCGGCTGTGTCTTAACATTCAAATATGATATCGCATTTCAAGCGAAGAAAAGAGAGAATTTTGATTATAAAACCACACGAAAAAACTGTAACCGCAGCCAGCAACGGCTTCTGCATCGATCTTGTCGGTTATGAATAACTACATATGTAGGTAGGTACATATCATTTATGCAGCACTGAAATAGTAGCAGATTTCCCACCGGACGTCTATATTTAGAGCTAACACACCATTTGTTTCTGTTTCGTGTCCAAACCGAGAGATATGCTGACTTTGACACCACCCCCCTTCGTTAAACAAATATCGTAAACATAAAGAGAAAAAAAATAACACAACAATTACGATGAATATCAACTTTATCGCTTTCCTCGTTGGTGTAGGAAATTAAATAACTCACCGTTTTTCCCCCCAGCAACAACGTCGGCAAACCCTATCCATTGAGGAGTGGCAAAAATGGGATGAGGAGGAAAGTGAACCACATTTGGATTTGGGGAGAACGGATGTGCGACAGTTCGGAGAGGGTGATTTTCAACATATGTTTGGTTATTTTGGGTGGAATCGGATCCAACATGTAGGTACATCTGTTGGGTTTTTGCGGAAAACGGGCCCTTTGTCGTCGGGAAGCAAGCGTTTCGTTCCGTTCTTTTCCTCTGCGATTTCTCTGCCGGTTCGTTCGAAATGTTCGGCAATGATTATGTGCACCGTCATCATCTGTTGAATTTGGTAGCAACACTGCCGGAAGGGGTTTGGTAAGCAGTTGTGTATAGAGTCACTATTAAGAGCGAAATGTTTGGCCCTGAATGTCTCCCGATGGAAAAAAGTTTAGCGTAATTGCTGCTTTATGTATACCATTAAAATTTTTGCAAGTAATCAATCGTAAATAAATCAAGTCATGGTGCAAAAATGCGGCTACCAAATAAAAGGTATCAAAGTCGAAATGGACTTCTACGGCAGAATTAATATGGACGAGAAAGGTCAAAAATTCGATAAATTTTGTTTTATTGCGTATCAACATTTGGAAAATATTTCGTGCGGGCGAACGTGCAAACAATGCCACCTATTTAGGACACGTAATTGAAAAAAAAACACTTCCGCTATTCAGTTCTGCACCAAATCCTTTCCTAAACCCCAAATTCCAGTTTTAAGTACGTACTACTGATTTAACTGTTTTACTTTGTGATTTTCAGGGAGGCCAACATTCAGTCGTTCTCATGCTCGAAATAACTACGGTGGCACGCTGGTAACTGCTCCTTCCATGCACACATATGTACATCCAGTAAAAACATGGTCGACATGGGTACCGAGCGGAGGATTACCGAAAAGCGTCTATGCTAGTACACTGCAATAAATACTAGCACCCACGAACGTTGATTAATGAAGTTTCAGATTTTTTTTTCGCACTAGCTCGCATTTTCAAAGTTAAACAGCAAACCAATTATGTTAGCAACACCGTCCGACCGGTTCGTTATTTCCCACGCTGCAGCTGTGATGAGATGTGACAGCAAAAGTTAGTTCGCAATGCTACGTGGAAGCTTTTGAAAATGTTTGATTCACTCCAAAAACCACATATTTAGGACATTTCTGTGATGTAATGTTAAGTGAGTGGCAGATGATTTCGACAATTTAAAAGTGGTTTACGTGTTGCGAAACGGTATAGTTGGGCTAAGTAAAAGTTTCCGGAAAAAATTTAGAACTAACTACAGAATTTTAATCATTTAACCACCAATCGTATCAGAAATATCTGATTGTGATCCACTTGGAGATTCATCAAATTCCACTATCTTACTCCGGACTAAAACACCAGATTATGGTATCTCAACCTAGAATTGATCCACAGCACTGGGAGCACCGGAAAAAGTGGTTGAAAACAGAAGTGTTTGAAACTACAGGTATACCCCGATAGTACGTACACTAGAGTGACAGGAAAAAAATTACCCCTATCGGCCCATGTCTGAGTCGGTTTCTAGTCCCACCAGGAGTACTTGCTCCAAATTTGAAGAAAATCGAACAAGTCTAGCTACCGGACCAACGTGCCTGAAGTTTGTTTGGGATTTTTCGACAATTTACATGGAGAAAACCCACTAACTCGCATTTTCGCCGCTAGGTGGCACTATATGCATCGTATTATCACTGTAAGTAAAAATAAGAAAGATAATTTAATTGCCTACAACTTTGTCGAAGACTGCTAGCTAATCCGGCTTTGTTAAAAGGAGTTATTAAACTTTTAACGAAGTTATGTCTGAGTCAGTTTTGCATGGGGCGTAGCAGTGCTTGGTTGTGTATCAGTACTTGATTCGCACGAACTAAACATTTTTGTGAAATAATGGTTAAGTTTAACTCAATAGTATGTTCAGAAGATTTATAGTAAATAATACGAGTCATGTTTTGGTTAGAAAATTTTAGTTCCACATTTTACCGCATAGAGGGCGCCAACACTAACTTTTCACCGAAAAGAGATAGAGATTAGGTGTCTTCCACAAAGTTGTAGAACAGGTATTTTTAAATAATTCTTCCGAACATCTCGATATAATATCTCTCTTCTATAAAAAGTTAGTATTGGCGCCCTCTATGCGGTCACAGGTGGAACTAAAATTTTCTAACCAAAACATAGCTCGTATTATGTACTACACTTTTTCTGAACATACTATTCAGCTAAATCTGGTAATTTGGTGGGAAACGAGTACCGATACACAACCATTCACTGCTGGGCCCCATGCAAAACTGACTCAGACATCACTTCGTTAAAAGTTTAATAACTTCTTTTAACAAAGCCGGATTCACTAGCAGTCTTCGACAAAGTTGTAGGCAATTAAATTATCTTTCATATTTTTACTTACAGTGATAGTACGATGCATTCAGTGCCACCTAGCGGCGAAAATGCGAGTTTGTGGGTTTCCTCCATGTAAATTGTCGAAAAATTCCATGCAAACTTCAGGCACGTTGGTCCGGTAGCTCGACTTGTCCGATTTGCTTCAAATTTGGAGCAAGTACTCCTAGTGGGACTAGGATTCGACTCAGGGGTGGGCCGATAGAGTTTTAAAAAATTCATCATTTTTCTGGGCACTCTAACGTACACCTTCGCTTCGTTTAGCGTACGTACTATCGAAACGCACGTACTATCGAATCACAAAAATAAAATTCAAAATGTTACTTTTAATGTTTAATATAGAAGGAAACATCACAAAAACAATGTTTATCACTAAATTCATCACCCCATTAGTGAGAAACTGCCCTATCCCCAAGTACTTAATCTTAGAATGTTATGGTTTCCATCAACCAGGATGGTTGAAAATGGAGAGTAAAAATGTTTCCTTGGTCTCGTACAGTTTCTTGGAATCTGGTAGCATTGTCTTGAAGATTTACCCAAATTTATTAGGATTTTTGCAGGATTTTGTTGATTTTTGTAGGACTTCTTTAAAGTTCTACACTGATAGAATATATTCGCAAATCGCTGCGAATTAGATTCGTACAGACCATTTTCATAAAATATTCGATTTTTTTCGTACATATGATGAATCATTCGTAGGTCAATTGAAACACTTTTATTTTTTATTACGAGTTTTTCGTGAAAACCATGAAACGACTTTCGTTGGCTTATTACGAAATGGCTTCATTAGGCAAACGAATTGTTCATTGCTATATACGAAAGTCTTCGTAATATTTACGAGCATCATTCGTCAAACCGTCAACGTCAAAAGAGAGGGAGAATATGGGTCAATAATTGTTGATCATCACGACACGACGATCTCGGTCTGACTATTTAGTAACCGTAACCGTGTCCTCCGGTTTCAAGAAGATTTCCTGAACCTCTTTCACTTCCGGTTGATCCATAATCCGGAGCAGTACGGATCCAGTTGAGCCATCGCGAACTGCTCGTTTATTTTGTATGAAGAAGTTTGAGTTTTTCTCTGCTAGAGCAATGTAAAAATAATATGCTATTAAATACAAAAACTTTTCTAAGATGAACGAAATGATTTCGTGCGACCAACAAAATCGTTCGTAATATACACAACCGTTTATTAAAATAAACGGAACATTTCGTTTAATTCCGGAAAAATATTGCCGTTTTCAACAATAACATTCGTGCAATGTACACTAAATATGTAAAATTTACAAAAACTTTCGTACATCAAGTGGCCATTACTTCACACCACAATCTTTCTAGTACGCAATAGAGGTGAGCAGATTGAAATAAAATCAATTTCGCCAGTTTGAAAAAATAAAAAAAATCGTTGTTGTCATGGATCATTGTTGTGATCCTAAAAGAACGATTGAAAAATATGGTAATAAATGTGAAAACTTTTCTAAGATAAACGAAATTAATTCGTGCAACCAACAAAATCATCCGTATTATACGCAAACATTTATTAAAATAAACGAATCATTTTGTTTCATTTACCAAAATGATGTCGTTATCAACGACAACAATCGTGCAATGTACACTAAATAAGTAAATATTACGAAAACTTTTGTTCATCAAGCGGCCATGTCTTTTCACCACAATCTTTCTAGTCCTCAATAATGATGAGCAGGTTGAAATAAAATCGATGTTACCAGATCGATCCCTTTAATTAAAAAAATCGGTACTGTCAAACATCGATCCTAAACGATCGAATGCGCCCAACGAAATCGTTCGTAATATTCACAACGGTTTATTAAAATACACGAAACATTTCGTTTCATTCCCGAAAAATAACATCGTTTTCAACAATAACATTCGTGCAACGTACACTAAATATGTAAAATTTACGAAAACTTTCGTTCATCAAGCGGCCATTACTTCACACCACAAACTTTCTAGTCCTCTATAGAGGCGAGCAGGTTGAAATATTATAAGGTTGATTTTGCCAGATCGATCCTTTTAGTTTAAAAAATCGTTGTTGTCATAAATCGATCCTAAAAGATCGATTGAAAAAAAAAATAATATTCAAATGAATACGACAACTTTTCTAAAACGAACGAAATGAATTCGTGAAACCAACGAAATCGGTCGTAATATACACAAACGTTTATTAAAATAAACAAAACATTTCGTTTCATTCACGAAAAATAATGTCGATATCAACAATAATATTCGTGCAGTGTATACCAAATATGTAAAATGGACGAAAGCTTTCGTTCACCAAGCGGCCATTCTTGTTTATGAAATGAACGAAACCTACTATTTACAATGCACGAAAATACTTCGTTGCAGAAAACGACGAATGAATTCGTGTATTTCAGGTTCAGTTTCATAATATTCACGAATTTATATTATCAGTGTAGAACTATCCTAAATCTCTGCAATTCGTAAGATTTGCTAGAAATTATTAGAAATTCCCTGAAGATTTTTTTTCTTGTGGCAGAAGGAGCTGTTTTTTGTATATTTTATTCGTGTAATAATAACAGTATAACTTATCAAACTATAGGAGCTTGAGCTTGTGCGACCACCCCTGGCTGCTACTTCGTTATTGATCTGGACTAGCTGAAGTTGCACAGAGAATAAGTAGATAATTATGCTTGGGAGTAGCGAAACATCTTTCAATGTGCAACTCCTGGTAATCCTAAAGTATTGATCAACACCGGTGCCGGCCAGGCCCGAACGTAGATCGCGGAAGGAAAGGGAAGGAATGGTTAGTCCGATACTTTCTTTTGCTAGAGGCCGTACATACTACTGCACACTCCACAAGTATAACAGGAGGAGGATATTTTTTGTTAGTAAGAGTATAGAAGTTGGATCACTTCTTCTTTACCGACGCCAGAGAGGTGACTTCACTATCTGGACTAGATATCGATCCACCAAACTCATAGACCGGGGACCAACGGCTTTACTTCCCTTGCGAAGGAAGACGTGACCACAGATTTTTTCACCTCAGAAAAATCTCAACGACCTCGGCTGGAAGTGAACCCAGGGAAATTGGAATGAGTGGCGGTCACGCTTTCCACTCAACCACCGGCGCCGTTCTATAATTTATCAAACTATAGGAACAAATTAAACATTGCTGAGTTAAAAAAGCAGAAGTTTCTGGCTTCTGTGATACATACGGGATATCAAATTGGTTTTTTATTCCTTTCAATTTCGATCGTTAAAAAACTTCAAAAACCCCGAAAACGGATATTTAAATATATTTGCAAAGTCGATATAATTTTAGATTAAAATTATGCTAAAAGGTATATAAACCACAGTTTTTGACTACACAAGATAGATCTTGCTGAAAAAGCAAACATTACTTGAGCCACTTTAATATGGTGGATACATTTTATTTAATCACACATACTGTAACCCCAAACGAGGTACGGAGAAAACGCGCATTTAGATGCGTTTTTTCGGCTCTATGAGTAATGGGGCATTGCAGAAAATTTTTTTTTTGATTCTCAAAGGCCCCCCTTACATTGTGACAAATGTCAAAGTAAGCTCAGATGCCAAATTTCATATCATTTGGATAATTCTAGACTCCCGCCCACTTCGCTTGAAATTTTTGAAATTGCTACTATGGGAAATTATGGACAAAAAATATATTAAATGCTATAACTTTTCAAGTAGCAATTAGAAAATTATAATTTATACCTCTTTTTAAAGGAAAGGATCTTAGTATTTGAAAGGAGATATTTCCGAGTCCGGAAAAATACGGGAAAGTGGGGTACTGGGTCATTTTAACCCCAAAATACCCTATTTTTAATAATTTTTCTGCTCTGTGATGCAAATCATACATATTTTGAAGTTTTTCTACTGTGAAAATATCTCAGAAATCGAACGAAACCTTTCTGATCTTTGTCCGAATACGAGAAGTTGGGGTTATAGGGCCTTTTGTCATTCATATTAAATTTTATCATTTTCTCGTGCATATATCTTTATTATTCTTCAATTCATTTTTTATAAAATGTACCTTGTTGAACGTGGAAAATTCTTAGGAATACAACAAAAATAGAATCGTAAGCGATAAAATTCAGAAATATCAATTTTTTTACTTTTACTCTACAAATCACATTTTTTTCATTAAATGTCCTAATACCCGATTTCCCCTATTTTTCCAGAATGGAAACTTTTCTTATGTGATCCCCAAGCGTATTTCAAACTAAAAATAGTAAATTATTTAAGAATTTTGTTGTTAAATGGAGTAAATATATGCGATTTTATGATAAAAATGTGAAATCGAGACTATATGTCAGATAATTTGATGTTTCTGAATTTTACCGCTAACGAATATATTTTTATTTTGATCCTAAGGATTTTCTATGTTCAACAAGGTGCAATTTATCAAAATTGAGTGCAGAATAATAATGATATATGCACGAGAAAATGATAAAATTTAATATAAATGACAAAAGGCCCTATAACCCGAACTTCTCGTATTGGGACAAAGGTTAAAAAGGTTCCGTTCGATTTCTGAGATTTTTTCACAGTAGAAAAACTGCAAAATATGTGTGATTTGCATTACAGAGCAGAAAAATTATTAAAAATAGGGGGTTTGGGGCCAAAATGACCCAGTACCTTACTTTCCCGCATTTTTCTAGACTCGGAAATATCTCCATTCAAATACTAAGGTCATTTGCTTTAAAAAGAGGTATAAACTGTAATTTTATAATTGCTACTTGAAAAGTTATAGCATTTAATATAATTTTCCTCCATATTTTCCCATAGCACCAATTTCAAAAATTTCAAGCGAAGTTGGCGGGAGTCTAGAATTCTCCAAA
Organism: Topomyia yanbarensis; assembly: GCF_030247195.1. Classification (NCBI taxonomy): domain Eukaryota; kingdom Metazoa; phylum Arthropoda; class Insecta; order Diptera; family Culicidae; genus Topomyia; species Topomyia yanbarensis. Next base: position 65,809,821 of record NC_080672.1, read on the forward strand.
TGATGTCAAATTTGGCATCTGAGCTTACTTTGACATTTGTCATAATATGAAAGGGGGAGGGGAGCCTTCGAGAACACAAAAATTTTTTTTTGCTATGTCCTAATGAGTACTACCAGCCTCCATTCTTCAATCGTTAGTCGTGCGAGTCTCGCCCATTCCATTCTAAACATTATATCTCCTTTGATGTATGGGACTCAGCACTAAAATTTTAAGTACATAATGTTTGAATATCATTCATCAAAAACCTGTTTTATCCTAGCTCTAGATTTTAACCTTCAAAATTGCCAAAAATCTTCTTTGATGTTCGAAGAATGTCACGAAATTTTACAGTTTTGCTTAAAGTTAGTAAGGTTTCTCAGAAGTTTGTGGGGCATGCCGTGCCTAAAGCTTGAAGAGGTTTCTTAATATTCGTCACTTTTCTAATTCTGTAAGTTTTGCTCGAGATACTTCGTTGAAATTCATTGCAAATTGCAGTAGTATAATAGAAACGCAATAAATCAGAAAAGCAAAAAGAGTATTCAATAGAGGTAGAATTCAAGAAGAGAAAAAGGAAAAACAAATAAATAAATAAGGAACAAACGAGAAAAAAATAAATTGACGGAATGAAGCAAAATGAGAAAGCTGAAAAGTGACAGCTAAAATAATGAAAATAGATTATTAACACGCAAATTGTCAAAAACCTACCAATATCCAAAATTAAAAAATCCAAAGCGGAGAAACAACAGAAAATAAACAAAATTAAGACAATGGCGAAGTTTAAATTTGAAAGTTTTAAAGAAAAAATTAAAATAAATAGCAACATAAAGCAAATCTAAAAGTGAAACAATCGATTTAGACGAAAGAAATGAAAAAGGAAATTAGACTACAATTGAAGAAATAGAAAAATAATGCAAAATGATTAAAATAATGAATAACGGGCAAACGACAAAACGAAAAATAAAATATCACAAGGATGAAAAACAGAAAAAGCAATAAAAAGAAGAAAAATAAACGTAACAAAAAATGAAAACAAACGACTACAAAAAAGTAAACAAATATAGAAATGGATTGAGTTAGACGTAAAAATAATAAAACAAAATGTTTAAAATAAATAAATAAAAATTTGTTACAAAATAAAAAGAAGAGGAGAGAATGAAAACGGGATAAATGTTTAAAATATTTCAAAGTAGAGAAAATTAAGAAGAACGACCATGGAATACATAAATGTTTCAGGTTTGAAAAATTAAAACTTGGGCGATTTTTTATTTAAATGAACTAATTTAGAACTGCATAATTACAATGCAATAATCTGCCAATGATCGAATTTTTTCCCATATTCTATGGGATTTCCTATTTTTATGGGACTGATTTGCGATCATAGGCAGTAATTGCAATAGAAATAAATGGAAACAATAGGATGGAATAGAAAACATGAACAAATGGAAAGAGTCCAAAAACAGACAAACGAGAAATCATAGAGGAGATGTAATGTCAAAATAATGGGAAAATATTACAATAAAGAAAAATAATAGAAAACTAAAAAATAAATAGGTTATTAATATAAAATTAATAATAAATTCATATCAAGTAAAACTTAAAGAACAATTAAATGGAAAACAGAAAACATACACAACACACAAAAAGATCAAAATTAAATAATGGAAAAAAATGTTCAAATGATAAAATGAACAAAATAAAACACATAAAATTCCAAATCGTTTTAATGGGAAAAAACGGAAAGTGCTAAAGGTAATGGAACACAACATTAAAGAAAAATTGAAGAATACTGAAAAAATCCATACAAAATAAAATCAAGAATTTCTAAACTAATGAATAGAGAAGAGAAAAATTTACAACGAAATAAAATAATTAAAACGAAAAAATAATTATTTTTTGAAAATGGGAGACCAAGAAAACAACATTCAAAAAGTGCGGATGGAGAAAATACTAAATTTATTGTATAATATGAAAAAAAAACTTTAAAAATGCAAAAAAAATCGAAAGGGTTAAAATTTCGTGAAAGAAATCTAGTGAAATCGATGGAACAAACGGATGAAAAAAAAACAAATAAAACGAGAGATAAAACGCAAACATTTTTAAACAGGAAAAGATTAAATGAATTGAAAAAAATAGGACAAATAGAAAATATTGGACGAATTTGAAAAAAAAAACAGCAAGAATTGCTAAAATATTGAAATGAAAATATGAAGCAAAATATGTAGACCAAAATTTAAAACAAGAACACATAAAAATAGAAAGACTAAAAAAACTGGATGAAACGGAAAAAGAAACAATCAAAAGTGCAGAAAATTAAAATATGAAACAATAAAACAAGAGAAAAATTGGAATAAATAGAAACTAGATTATATGAAACATATAAAATTTCTCTAACAAGATGCAAAAAAAATGGAAACAATTATTTAAATTGAGAAAATTAATTAAAGATGAAAAAACTTTCGGGTTCTCGCATTTAAATAATATTTTTAAGTGAACACGAGAAATTACTATAAATCGTTTTCTTCATGGCTTTCCATATTCCTTCTTAATAAGTAATGGAATTTGCGTTTCGACTTCGTCTCATCAGAATCCGACACTAACTCAGTGACAGTACTAAGCTAGCACCGGATTGACGCTAGCTCCAAAAAATGAAAACACTATTGGTGTTTCTGAGCAAATCCTTTATCGTGTACGATGTTCCGCAAGAAAAGAAATTCTGATTAGACTGATGAAAACTTGGATTGGCTTAGAAAGGAGTACAACTAGCACAAAAAATTATGTGAATTCATTAATTACTTATAAACAATTAAATCTCGAAAATCTCATTTTTTTACAATAAATTCGGCTGTGTCTGAACTAAAAGTCCTAGAGATGCAAACATTTTTTGCGAGTATCTCAAACATTGAACTAAATAGTAGATTTTTCGCAGAATTTTTCGTAGGTCAGTTTTTTCGAAAAAAAAATTATAAAATAATGCAAAAATAGAATTTTTTATTATGTTGGTCTATAAGAGATTCTGAGAGACAGGGATAACTTCTCAACAATCATAAAAATAGATTACGTGGTTTTTGAGTTCGCTGATTACGATTGTGATAACATAATTTGAAAATTATTTGTTCCCCCTTTTGTGTACCAAACTATATTGTTAGTACATAACTGTAAAATATTTCATAAAAAACTGTTACTCCCCCTCTTGTATATCAAACTGAATCCCTTGTTTTAAAATTTAAAAAAAAATCTTTTGCCCCTCTCTTGTATAAAGAATCTTATTTCTAGTCTTAAGATAACTGTAAAAAGATTTCTCTTTTTTTTTAAAAAATTTCAACATTGTAACCTCCTAATTTTAAGATATCCAAAATGTAAAAACAAAAAAATTTGGCACCGCCAAACTAACGCATGTGTGCCTATGAAATAGACTAAATGAATAAAAAAACATAATTTGAAAATTCAAAATGGCGGCTACACATGAGAGCCATATTTTACGAAATTTGACAATTTTGTTACAATGAGCATAAAACTCGATTTACGAGAGTTTTTGGGGTCGCTGATTACGATTCTGGTGTCAGAATCAGAATCTGCGATCCCGAAAACTCTCTTGTAAGACGTTTTAATCCAATATAAAAAACATGAAATTTAGTCAAGCGCAGCCGCCATATTGGAACCGTCATATTGGATCCGCCATTTTCAATTTTACAGAACAGAAACAGCAACCCGGAAACAGGCCCGACGAGAGGGGGGGTCAGGGGGGGCAACTACCCTGGGGCCCGGGTCTGTTTTGGGGGCCCGCATTTTTAACTGAATTAAATTTATTTTAATTTAATTGATGAAGTTTATTGTTTCTGTCGACACTGCAAATATATTACAATCAACTACTTCAACTTTAGCGGCATTAATTGGGTTCGCAATAATACATCATTTATGTACCCAGACTCATCACACTCATCAACTAACACGTGTATCACTCAGCTACTCGACGGTTACAGCACCGCGGGGCTAGTTCAACTATGTGACGTCACTAATGACAACAACTGTATTTTGGATCTTTGCTTTGGAAGCCAGGAGCTCTCCGATCACTTTGCCGTTTGTTGTGCTCCAGCTCCTCTCGTTAAACTATGCCAACACCACCCTGCTCTTCATTGTTTTCTCCGAAAATGTGTACCTTGTACATTCGAAGATACCACTGAGAAACTGACATATGCCTATCGCAAGACAGATTTTCGAGGAATGCACCTTTTCTTGTCTCGTATCAATTGGAATGAAATCTTGTCACAATCTGATGCAAACGCAGCGGCTGAAATTGTTTCGAACGTACTGATTTATGCTATCGACCAGTTTACTCCTAAAAAACTCAATCATGGCTGTGAATATCCTCCATGGTCGAATCGTACACTAAAAAAGTTTAAATTGGCCAAAAGGTCAGCTCTAAAAAAGTTTTCGAAATACCGAACCGATATGCAAAGAATCAGAATCTTTTTAAATCATTGTTACAAGAGACTTAATAAGTCTCTCTTCAATTCCTACCTTCATCGTATTCAGAGTCACCTTCGTAACAATCCAAAAAAGTTTTGGAATTACGTTAATGAACAGAGGCGTGAGTCAGGTTTACCCACTTCTATGTCGCTGGGTGATTTAGAAGCGACTTCATTGCCGGACATCTGTGAGTTATTTCGCCAACAATTCAGCAGTGTTTTTACCAATGATACTCTTAATAATCAACAAGTCTCCGCAGCAGCCGACAACATTCCCCGTAGGACTAGTATTGGACCTCATTTCACGATATCTTCCGATATTGTACAAAAAGCTTGCACAAAACTCAAGTGTTCTAACACTCCTAGACCTGACGGAATCCCATCATCTATCATTAAAAAATGCTCGTCGTTGCTTTGCCTACCTCTGTCCGTCGTTTTCAATATATCGTTAAGTTCCGGAGTGTTTCCTACCATCTAGAAATCATCTTACGTTTTTCCGGTTTATAAAAAAGGATCCAAAAGCGAAGTTCCCAATTACCGAGGAGTCGCATCTTTATGTGCACTATCGAAATTATTGGAGCTCATCGTTCTCGAGTTTTTGACACATTGTTGTTCTAGATACATCTCAGAAACTCAACACGGTTTCATTCCCAGGCGATCTACTTGCACTAATTTAGTAGCCTACACCTCATTTATCGCTCGCTCGCTACAGGATCGATTGCAGGCTGATGCAATATACACCGATCTGTCGGCCGCCTTCAATAAAATCAACCAATGGCTTCGATCTTACTTGTCAGGCCGTAAAATGTCTGTTAAAATCGGGAATCATTTATCCTCATCCTTCGACGTAACGTCCGGCGTACCTCAAGGCAGCCATATCGGTCCTTATATTTTCCTTCTATACATAAACGATCTGGATTCATTGATTAAGTGCTTCAAGGTGTCTTATGCCGATGATTATAAGTTATTCCATATAGTTAAAAGTTACTCTGATGCTTTGTTTTTGCAATCTCAGTTAGACATTTTCGCTAATTGGTGCATGACTAACAGGATGGTTTTGAATGCCTCGAAGTGTTCTGTGATTACGTTTGCACGAAAACGCTCCATCGTAACATTCGACTACACTATCTTGCAAAACAAATTAAAAAGAGAAACTACAGTGAAAGATTTAGTGGTTCTTGTGGATTCAAAGCTTACATTTAAGGATCACATTGCTTTTATCTCGTCTAAGGCTTCGCGTAATCTAGGAGTTATTTTTAGGGTTACTAAGCATTTCACTAACGTACAGTGCTTAAAAACGTTGTACTGCTCGCTCGTTCGTTCCACACTGGAATACGCCGCCGTTGTTTGGGCTCCTTTCTACAAGAACAGCATTCAACGCATCGAGAGTATTGAGCGTAAATTTGTGCGTTTTGCGCTGCGCCACCTGCCTTGGAGCGATCCCTACAATCTGCCCAGATACGAAGATCGTTGCAACCTCATTGGTCTTGAAACACTGTCTTTGCGCCGCAATGTGACCAAAGCGTCTTTTGTCTCTGATCTGTTATTGTCTCGCATTGACTGCCCTGATTTACTCCGTCTTCTCAACATTGATATTCGCCTCCGAAACCTTCGTTCCTACTCTTTTGTCCGTCTTCCAGTGTCTCGTACTAATTATGGCAAAAATGAACCCGTCAGCAGCATGTGTAGAGTGTTCAATCAATGTTACAATATCTTTGACTTCAATTTGTCTCGCACTTCTTTAAAAAAATTGTTTTCGCGCACCCTTTCCCAAACCTGATAGTATTAGCCAATTTTTTATGTTAATGTTAATACTTTACCTATGTAAGATAGAGTTTAAGAAGTGTTTATTTTAAGCAGTGTTTAGTGTTAGTCATTGTATCATTTGGTTTGTTTGTTAAATGTTGATACCTAAAAGATAGAGGTTTTGTGCCTACGGGAGAAGGAGCTTTTGAAAATCCACTCCCGCGGCTTTTTCCCTCTCAATAATAATAACTACGTTCCAATCGTTCCAATGGTTTTCTGAAGTACGTGAACGTAACCCAATTAGATTCATTCAACAGTGCAATAGAACCATTCTGGTTTCATTTATCGCAAGTGTTTGTCAAAGTGTACAGTATGAAGTTGTTTACAATTTATCATATTCTTAGCTAATGTTACTAATAAAAGTTGGATATTTTCGGAATGGGGTTGACGAGTAGATGACGAAAATCAATGAATGAAGCCACTTTGAAAACCAAGATGGCGAATTCCAGTTAAGACATCTCTATAACCTAAAATATTAACATTTTCGAAAAAGATAATCATAGAATTGATATAGGTATATTGATTTGTGATGCGGATGATATGATTATAGAAAACTTCTCTGAACCAGAAGACGCTATATTAGCCTTCAAAAGGGCATCGCTCATCTACTCGGCAAACCCGCTTAAAAATACCCTCATAGTTTATACAGATATTGTTTGAAATAGCTCCAAGGTACCATTTCTATCATCTACTCATTAAGCCCGTTTCAAAAATTCCCAAATTGTTAGGGTTATCGAGATTATTGTTCAATCGGAAGTCTCCATCCTGGATTTCAAAAAGGTGCCAAATATCCATTTTCATCATGTACTTGTCAAGCCTGTTCCGGAAATACCCATATTGTTAGGGTTATCGATAATGTTGCTCAACCAACGAATTTTGATAAGAATGTGAAGCGAATTTTTTATGATCTAAATCCCAAAAAACGAACTAATTCAATTTACGAACCCTTGGCTTGGTCCGTAAATAGAGTTTCCAGTGTACACATTTGATGCAGAAAAATGTGAGAATTGAACTAGATACTTATTCTACCTATTAGTATTCACCAAAAGTTGAAACTCTTTCTCTCACAACTCTCTGTCTCAGTCTTTCTAACAGCAGACTTCGCTGTTGGATCCCATTCATCGCATTCGGAATGTTTTCTCTTTGAATGTTGGCGCAAATGTAACAACTGATTCCAAAACCGATTTTACCATGTTCAGAAACCAATAAAGAAAATTCGTTCAGGTCATAGTGACAACTGCAATAGCTGCATCCAGTGCCTCAAAATCATCAACATGTACCAACAATAAGAAACAAGGCAGCATCAGTGGTGCGAAATTTTACATTCAGTTGCCTATTTCTGATTAATTTGCTGAATTTAATATTCAGTTTAAATGCTTCCCTCATTCATTCACTTCCAAACTGACTGAAATTTTATGCAGAATCGAATGGTTGAGTGCAGAGGAAATATAAATTCACTCACAAAACAAAGCATTCATTTGTTATTATGTGGACAGTTTGAAAGCAGAAGTTCTTTTACATTTTCGAGCATAACTGAACTGCATAATCTATATCTGGTGCTTGATGATCTCAGAGCGGACGGACGAGGAAAACAAACCTTCGATTCATCGCGGCGGGAATAAATAGAATTTTATTTCTCTTTCAAGCTCACGAAGGGATGTCAATTTTTCTAAGCTCAGATTCTGAGCAGCATTAACGATGGTAGCATTAACGTGCGTCAAGGGAGTATGAACGATGGCGATATGGACTGTATGGCAATGTCGCAAAAAAGGTTTCCAATTGCAATGGCAAATCGGACGCAAGTCATTCTAATCGCCAGACACAAACAAATATTCCTTTATTATTTTTATTATTTTTTTCATCTATTACTTATTTAAAATACTGACGAATCTGGTAAGCTAACGCATTGAATCGTATCAAATAAACAATTTTCATAAAAAATAGTTTAATTGAAACGGTTGCATTTGTATAGTTCCTCTAATCGATGTTGAAATAAGAAGTCATATATGGGACGGCCCGTCAGTACTTCGAACCCCGGGGCCCGGCGCGGCTCTCGACGGCCCTGCCCGGAAAACCGAAATAAAGCTAAAAATAACAGCATTAACAATGAAAAAAAAATCGCATCACAAAGGGTTAAAAGACTACCAAATGTTCGTTTTTCTCTACGCTAGAAATCGGATACAAAATCTGTCACAAAAGAAGGTCGAGCTCCATGATGACATGTTGTACCCCAGCTTTGCTCCACTTGAAAGCGCCGCTAACGGATTTCGCAGTGATCTAAACTAGCGAATCCCTCCTAGCATTGATTCACCGGAAACACACAGCACAGCGGGATCCTCGTAGCAAATACGTTTTGTCATCATACCGCAAAACGAATCCAGCAATCCATTACGGAGTGAACTTGACAAAACGGAAAAAATGGTCAAACTCTTTCACACAGCGGGATACTGTCTCCACCAAATAGCCTCTGCCGTTGGGGATGTCACACAAACCGTACGTGCAAGACTGGGTGTGTGTTTGGTCGCGGCTAACATAAATGTTGGCTATTCACCCAATCGACCACCGACCAGCGATTGTTTTGCGTTTTATTTCCAGACGTTTATTCCCCAGGCATATGAGCTAATTTAGCGGCACGGTAGCCATTGTCGAACGCCAGGTACGGAACCGGCCGGCAGTGATGACACATGTGTTAACTATAGAGCACGTCTGGTACTTGGTGTGCCACAATCTGTTTTTCATCTACTATACCCAGCTTTGTAGTTTGGTTGACTTCGCCGCGAGCGATAAATGACTAGCCGTTCATTCCGGCCAGAAATAGTACAAATATTTGTACCCGCTACGGGAAATGTCTCGTTCACTGTTCGGTGAATGTGAGCGGTTTTGGTTGGTAATTAATTAGATAGAGTGCCAAGCCTGTTTTGACTAGGAAGGATGTTAAGCTGCTACGTTGAAAACGGGACCTAAAACACATAAGGTGCCTAAAAATGCGTAACAATGACCCTTACTCTGTATTAATTTGATTTCTCAATAATAATAGCTTGAATAGTCAATGCGGAATAAGACTAAATGTCTTAGCTGTGTTCCTAAAGAACAGTATCACCAGCCAATCACTAAAAGTTTTGTGGGCGAATATTCGTGTTTAAGTGGAATACATATTCGCATATCGCGCTCAAACCATATGAGCCTAAGAAGCAGGCACTACATTGGTCGTTATTTTTTCATGGTTTATGGTTCCAGAATTAACAAAAAACATTTTCGTTGTTCAGTTCGCTTCTACACATTGCTTGATAAATAAAACATTTTTAAAAATATTGTGCCGAAGCACTCTTTCAACCACATCGGGTATACAATTCTTTTCTAGTTTGAGGGTATTCTCAACACCCTTCAACAACGGAGGTGTAAAGCCAATTCTTCATTTTTGGTCTCAAGCCTAAGCTTTCCCAAAGAGACTGCATTTTATAGCTTTTTCGTAGTCCTTTTAACCTTCCGGCAGTCGCGCTAGTGCACTGAGTGCACGCTGCTCTGAAAATCTAGCGAAATTGTCTTAGGACACCAGCGGCTGCTGGTTCATTGGCCATAAGCGCGACTTCTGGAGGGTTAACAGGCAAATTCTACAGCAGTTTACTGTCTACTATCACTCTAAGATATTTTACTTTCGTAGCAATTTCAAAGATGAATATATCATCAGCGTAATCCGTTACTTTGAATTTTATATCGTTCAGTACGTTGATTAGTCCATCCACTACCAGGGACCACCGAAGGAGTGACAGCGCTCTCTCTCTATGGTAGCTTCTAGTGGTTCTCGTAGTGCCGGTCTCGCCCACCTGCGACGTTGTCACAGTTCTGAAACATAACTTTTCAGTAATCCATTTGATAGTGGACCGCTCTATCCCTTTCTATTCACCAATACACCGAATCTATTCGAAGTCAGTTTTGTGGAAGATTCCCTCAACATCGATAGAGAGCAATACAAAGCATTATTAATTTTTCATTTTCTACCCTCTTAAGAAGATTATGCAATGCCATTAATCAATTGATTTTCCAGATTGATACACCCAAAACTCGACCGTTATGCCTTTACGGTTATAAGAAAAAAATGCTCTGGGGTTAATACTAAAACGGTCCCACCAAAAAATTCTCTAAACGGCAATACCGACGCATTCAAATCCTCTCTGTATCGCACTCATGTTTGATCAATTCTTATACAATAAACATTAACGCGTCGGATTGTCTAGAAGAGTATAGCGTTTCGCTTATCATTGTATTGCGCATCAAGCAAAGCGATCACAATGTGGATAAAGACGAGTTTCAACAATTTTCTCTACACGACACATTTCGTATTTGAAGATCGGCTCACACTCGGTTAGTTTCAAAGTACAGTCAAAAAACCGATTCGGAATAGTCAACTACAAGGTAGCGACTGCACAAAACATAAACATTCCTTCCCATCATGTACGGGAAGAAAGACTTACGGTATGGATCCCGTATCTGAACCGAGAGTCCGGATCCAGACACTTGTCTGAATCTAAGCTCCAAGTCTGGGCCTGATTCAGGTCCGGATCTGGTAGGGAGAAGGGGATCGGCTAGATCCGTGAAAAGATCTGGATCCGGGAACTGGTTTGGATCCGGACACTGGTCCAGAATCGAGCACTGGTCCAGAATCGGGCACAGGGCCGGATCCAGGCACTGATCCGGATCCGGGCACTGATCCTAAACTAGTTCGGATCCAGGACTCGGGGCCTGGGTCGGGCCTAAACCAGTGCAAAGCATCGCATCGATTTTAAAAATTTTATTGCTCTATCCAATCTACCCAGTAAACAAAAATCCGTAATTCAGGCTGGTTCTAGCATGAATTCTGGCAGAAATCCGCCAGAACTTTGTTCGGTTTGACTCGATGCAAAAACTATCATAAAAATCGACAGAAATTATCCTACATACGAACAGAGCCGAGGTTGACACATACGGAAAAAGTGTTTGGTTGGACGATGCACATACATGTACAGCTACCGAAATTCGTCATTCCACCGTTTATTATCTTTGCGGTAATATGGGTTTAATACCGCAATGCGCAATTGCGTGGTCTGTTACCAAAAAGACAATGCAATCTTACCCAAAAGTAATAGAAACGTACCCGTCGGATTTTAGGTGCATACTGTGCGTTAGGTATAATGAACGATAGAATAAATTCAAAAAATATAAAATTAATCGCAAGGTTCTTTATTACTGTAGAGATTTCAACCTTACGCTCGTTTGTTCGGGTTAAAAAACTACTCCTTGCTGTGTGCAATTGCATTCCTTCGTATAACGTTAACGAGGGACTTAAAAACGAAAACACCAAGCGAGACATTTATTCCTTACAAGTGTAGATTTTTTTTGCGTGAATGAGCTGAAAATTTTCTTCATTTAAGTGAAAAGTTTTAATCAAGCACATTTCAAAACTATAGGATGTATAATCAATACAATTGTAGCCAAATATTGAAAATTATATTACCCTTAAAAAAGGCCAAAACCGTGGCCGAAACGTTGGGCAGTACAAAACAGCCGTTCTTATATTATAGACCGAAAAAGCCGAACATCCGTAATACTAACTTCCGGTCGCTTTTCTTACTTATTAAAAATTAATTTTTAACGACATTCAATTAGCTAGAGATTACTGGGGAGGGAAAGTTTTGAAAATTAGAGCCATAGTACTCAAGTGAGAGCAAGGATGTGAAGTATACAGATTGAAAAACTAGAAGTGGCAGGGTCATTCGAACAGGCTAATTATATTACGGGCTTAACTTTTGTCTTCTGCTGATGAGGGTCGAGGTTAGGCAGCGTAACTACGAATCGCCCGAGTTCGCCAGCATGTGTCTTGGTATAGACAGACTTGTTCATCTTTACCGTGACAACCGGTTTCAGCATCGTCACAAAGCATCTCAAGTTTGTGGCGGTCGATCCATTGTATGTATTTTCAAATCGTACTGAATATTTAATAGACATTTCCTCCATTATATTAAACTTAACCAGCCGTGGAATCGTAGTTCGGACAAATGAGAAAGGCTCGATTGCACCGCTGGGATGATTAAAACAAATTTTTATTATTTCACATAACTAATTATAAAAACCATTAATTTAAACGAGTTTCATTTGAACGCTAAGCACAGATTTTTTCGAGCAGTTAGTCGAAGAGAAGAATGCAGCATGGGCGAGAATGCTGCAACACCGCACGAGGGCGAACGAGGCGCGATATAAACAGGCACGGAACAGGCAGAACTCGGCTTTCCGGACCAAAAAGCGCCAGCAGGAAGACCGAGATCGCGAAGCGATGGAGCAGCTGTACCGCGCTAAAGACACACGGAAATTCTACGAGAAGTTGAACCGCTCGCGCAGGGGCCACGTACCACACGCCGACATGTGCAGAGATACAAACGGGAATCTTCTCACGGACCAGTGTGAGGTGATCCAGAGGTGGCGGCAGCACTACGAAGAACACCTGAACGGCGATGCAGCAGACGACGAGGATGGCACGGTAACGCACCTGGGAGCACGCGCGGAAGACATTACACTACCGGCTCCGGATCTCCAAGAAATCCAGGAGGAGATCATCCGGCTCAAAAATAATAAAGCCGCTGGGGTTGACCAAATACCAAGCGTGCTACTAAAACACGGTGGCGAGCCACTGGCTAAAGCGCTGCACTGGGTGATTACCAAGATTTCGGAGGAGGAGATTTTACCGGAGGAGTGGATGGTAGGTGTCGTGTGTCCTAGCTCCAAAAAGGGCGACAAGCTGGATTGCTGTAATTACCGAGCAATCACCCTGCTGAACGCCGCCTACAAGGTACTCTCCCAAATACTATGCCGTCGACTATCACCAATTGCAAGAGAGTTCGTGGGGCAGTACCAGGCGGGTTTCATGAGCGAACGATCTACCACGGACCAGGTGTTCGCTCTTCGTCAAGTACTGCAGAAATGCCGCGCGTACAATGTGCCCACACATCATTTGTTCATCGACTTCAAAGCCGCATACGACACTATCGATCGAGATCAGCTATGGCAGATTATGCACGAGTACGGATTCCCGGACAAACTGACGCGATTAGTGAAGACGACGATGGATCGGGTGATGTGCGTAGTACGTGTCTCAGGGACGCTCTCGAGTCCCTTCGAATCACGCAGAGGATTACGGCAAGGTGATGGTCTCTCGTGTCTGTTATTCAACATCGCGCTGGAAGGTGTAATAAGAAGAGCAGGGATCGACACGAGTGGTACGATTTTCACAAAGTCCGTTCAACTACTTGGCTTCGCCGATGACGTTGATATTACTGCACGAAACTTTGAGAAGATGGAGGAAGCCTACATCAGACTGAAAAGAGAAGCCAAGCGCGTCGGACTTGCCATCAACACGTCGAAGACAAAGTACATGATAGGAAGAGGTTCACGAGAAGAGAATGAGAACCGCCCGCTTCGAGTTTGCATCGGTGGCGACGAAATCGAGGTGGTTGAAGAGTTCGTATACTTGGGCTCACTGGTGACCGCCGACAATGATACCAGCAGAGAGATTCGTAGACGCATCGTGGCAGGAAATCGTGCTTACTTTGGCCTCCGCAATACACTTTGGTCGAACAGAGTTCGCCGTCGTACGAAGTTGACCTTCTACAAGACGCTGATTATACCGGTAGTTCTCTACGGGCACGAGACCTGGACCATGCTCGTGGAGGACCAACGCGCACTTGGTGTCTTCGAACGGAAAGTGCTGCGTACCATCTACGGTGGAGTGCAGATGGAAGACGGCACATGGAGACGGCGAATGAACCATGAGTTGCATCAGCTGTTGGGGGAGCCGCCCATCTGTCATATCGCGAAAATCGGACGACTACGGTGGGCCGGGCACGTAGCCAGAATGTCGGACAATAACCCGGTGAAAACGGTTCTCAATTGCAATCCGACCGGTACAAGAAGACGTTGCGCGCAGCGAGCACGATGGATCGACCAGGTGGAAGACGATTTGCGGACCCTTCGCAGACTGCGTGGCTGGCGACGCGCGGCCTTGGACCGAGTGGAATGGAGGAATCTTTTGTATACGGCACAGGCCACTTCGGCCTTAATCTGTTAATAAATAAAAAACAGATTTTTTCAGTACACATTGATAACGTTTTTCTTTTATCCGATATCGATAGACCCAGTTTTGAACTTGCTGATGGCAAACATTTAAGGAAACAATTTACCACATTAAAAATAATGAACAAATAAAATAAAGTTTGAGCATTCCCCTAAATGAGCAATCGCTTAAATTGTATGCCGCCATAAGGCATTCGACCAAATGGCATTCGACTAAATGGCATTCGACCAAATGGCATTCGATTAAATGGCATTCGACCAAATGGCATTCCATCAAATGGCATTCAACCAAATGGCATTGTACCAAATGGTATTCCACCAAATGGCATTCGACCAAATAGCGATCGACCAAATGGCGATCGACCAAATGGCGATCGACCAAATGGCGATCGACCAAATGGCGATCGACCAAATGGCGATCGACCAAATGGCGATCGACCAAATGGCGATCGACCAAATGGCGATCGACCAAATGGCGATCGACTAAATGGCGATCGACCAAATGGCGATCGACCAAATGGCGATCAACCAAATGGCGATCGACCAAATGGCGATCGACCAAATGGCGATCGACCAATTGGCGATCGACAAATTTGTCGGTGTTAAGACAGACCGGACTAAGTCACAAAACATCAAAAAATGAGATAATGATAGCACTGGATGAAGAATTTCGTCAGCTACATTCGACTTTTGCCAGATTTGATATATTTAACAATAAAGAAAAATTATGACAAAAATAAATTAAAGGATACGGCGATTCAAACTTTGAACTCGTTTTTCTCGAAATCAATATTTTGTCACTTAGTCCGGTCCGACTTAACACCGACCAATTGGCGATCGACCAAATAGCGATCGACCAAATAGCGATCGACCAAATGGTGATCGACCAAATGGCGATCGACCAAATGGCGATCGACCAAATGGCGATCGACCAAATGGCGGTCGACCAAATGGCGATCGACCAAATGGCGATCGATCAAATGGCGATCGACCAAATGGCGATCGACCAAATGGCGATCGACCAAATGGCGATCGACCAAATGGCGATCGATCAAATGGCGATCGACCAAATGGCGATCGACCAAATGGCGATCGACCAAATGGCGGTCGATCAAATGGCGATCGACCAAATGGCGATCGACCAAATGGCGATCGACCAAATCGCGATCGACCAAATGGCGATCGACCGAATGGCGATCGATCAAATAGCGTTCGACCAAATGGCGATCGACCAAATGGCTTTCGTCAAATAGACCGAGAACAATTTACGCGTATTATTGAGTATCAATAATATATCAACAATATATCACTCAAGAGAACCAGATCTAAGAACTTCAGAATAGTTCGAATAGATTGGATTGTAATTCTCCGCAATTGCTTCATTAAGAGGGGCGCCTGGTGTAAAGTGTTCAAACCGAAAGTTATTTTGTTTTACGATTTTGAAGGCAAGTTAACAATGGATCTTTTATGTAATGTTAAGATTTATTTATACATTCATTATGCACGAAAAAAAATATTTTCAGTCACACAGAGCCACACAAACGAGCCTTCCAGGAATAAACGTCCAACCAATTCCACGTCGATGAGCACCGCGGCGAACACGATAACTCTTGCTAAAATTGTCTAACGCAAGAAATTCAATAAAGTTCGAATTCGGAGAATAGCTTCACGAAAACCGCAAGATCTCATATTTTACTGTAAAATTTGATCACTTTTCTTCAAAATGATAGGGAGAAAAAAAATTATTCAGTTTTCTGTGTTTCATCGACAGGCTGCACATATTGTGCATTCTCATAAAAAATCAAGTCAATTAGTTGGTGATTTTTGAGTTACCGTGTTCGCCAATTTGAAAAACGCGGTTTCGAGAAAAACGCAAACAAAGTTGCCGATCGATTGAAATTTGCATGTGTGACAGCAAATACGCGCAAGGAATGCATGGCTGTTTAAAACAAAAGAAGTTCAGCGTGGCCATCGAGATTGCGGGGGACTATTCTAGAGGTTCAATACTAAAAATTAAGCGAATAAAAATGAAGTCGATTTTTTTTGCCCACTACACTACACTACAGTTACATTCCGATGAAACGATTAGGTGTCAATTACTCTAGCTATAAAACCAAGAAACGTTCCGAAGTATAGGGTTCAAAATCATCTAACCGCTTTCAAGTACACCTTTCCAATCACCGTTTCGGTTGTCAAGAACAAGGTGCTCCACTTTCTGTAATAGCAAATTGCCTGCCAGATCATGTACTTTTTTGGCAAACTTAGACATTTTCTGCTTTCTAACTTGCTCAGCTACGTCAACCTTATGACGAACAGTGAAGAATCAGGAATCAGAATATATTGGCTTAAATGGCACGTTCCCCGTGCATAGTCGGGAGTTTGTGCCTTGCCGTTTTTCATTATTTCCTGAGCGAAAGGGAAGGACAAGGAGGTGTGGGAAAGTAGAATTAGAAGGGTGGGAAAAATAACACCACAAAAACAAAAATAAACAACAGCTCTTTACCACATTGGATAAGAAACTTTAGTATGTCTCTGAGTTTCAGCCGTCCGAACATGGTTTCGTCTATATAAGGACGGCCGAAGACTCTAAATCGCAATTGCGCTACCGCTGGACAGTTGCATATCAGATGATATGAGGTTCCGTAGTCGGATTCACAAAGATCACATGAAAAAGACTCAGCTCGCTGAATAGTTGCCATGTGATAATTGAGTTTTCAGTGGCCGGTTAAAGCCTTGGTCAGCATGCCGCAGTGGAGCTTCGAAAAATGTGGGAGATTTTTCGAAATCACTGGGCACGGTTGTTCTAGAAACGCCTTTGTTTGGCGACACGTTTGTAGATTTCTCCAATAATTGCGGCGCTCGGACAAAACCCAGGACCGTATTTTTTTCCTTATTCAACATGTCAAAATTGGCCGCGCGGGCTCAGGACCAACGAAGTCAATCGCTGAACCTGCCCTGGCCAATTCGTCAGCCCATTCATTTCCAGTAATACCGCAATGTCCGGGAACCCAGACAAGGTAGATAGTGTTGACAATGCTTAGTTCTACGATTGGGGTTCGGCTCGCGATCACTAGCTTGGACCGGGATTTGTCTGAGCTAAGGGTCTTGATTGCAGCCTGACTATCGGAGCAGGTGTTTATAGCTCTGCCGGATAAACTCAGTTGAAGGGCCGATTGTACCTCGCACATAATCGCAATGATTTCTGCTTGGAATACAGTACAGTATCTACCTAGTGAGTGAGATTGTTCCAATCTCATTTCACGACAGTAGACACCAGCACCAGCACGTCCCTCCATCAGAGAACCGTCAGTGTAACAGACCACTTGCGTTTGTTGTTGTCTTTCCATATAGCCAGACAACCACTCCTCTCGAGAGGGAATCTTCACATGGAATGTCCTGTAAGGAAAACTACATGTGAGTGTAATATCGCTGGGAGCAAGAATATCTTAACCCCATGTAACCATTTGTGACCACAATCGTGTATGACTGGTAGCAAGATCAACATGGTTACTGTTTCAAAGAAAAAGAGTCCAGGAAGCTTCAGGAAACTTGCTTTCACACAAGTTTTGTCATCAGTGACAGCAATTTGAAAAAAAAATGCAATTTGATTCCGTGTACTGTATGATCGAATATTTGGACTAAAGCAACTTTTGCTATTTCTGACAAACCCGGATCCATCTCGACTAGATCTTGTGCAGTGCCATGACAGTCGGAACGTGTTGAAGTAGTAGTAATGTGCATTTTGAATAATAAAAAAATTCTAACTAATTCGTCGAAACTTAGTTAAAAAAAAAATTGGCAGTCGAACGCCTTCCAAAAATGGACAATTACAAAAAATTAGAAGAAAATTAAAAAGAACTAGAGTGAAAGTCAAACTATCCTACGATTTTTAAAATGATCTAAAAAGGGCGAACAAAGGTTCAACTAAGAAAGCCTCGAAGAGCAGCCATCTTTGAAAATGAAACAGTAGTTTTTTCGCTATCTTTTACACAATCTTCTTGAAAATCCATCAATGCATTTGGATTGTTAGAATACTACTTATTTATCAAGATTTTGCGAAGGGTGTGCCAAAAATCCTCTTTTTTCGTTTATAAAGATGGCCGCTTTTCCAGGCTTTCTCAGTTAATCCTTAAATGGTAAGACCCCATATATTGCGTTGGACATTTTCCTAACCCGAAAAAAGAGAGAACTGACCGCATGGTTGCAACGTCTGTAATTGAAAAAAAAATTAAAAAGAAATTCCGATCAATAACTTTAGTGAACAATCGTGTGTATGCCACTTTCCGCACACATAACATTGTTAAACCAAACCAAGTTGCGATTTCTTTAATTTTCATCAGCTTAATCAGAACTTCTTTTCGAGCGTGAGAACACGCTGATTGAGGGATCTGCTCAGAAACACAAATAGTGTTTTCGTTTTCAGAGCTAGCGTCAATCCGGCACCAGCTTGTCCTGTCACTAAGTTAGTGTCGCATTCTGACGAGACGAAGAAGAAACGCAATTTCCACAATTAATTTAAAATTGTAATCCAGATAGATGAAGGCTTCGCCCCAAAATTTCCAGCATGTTCAAATCAAATAGCAACGGATTCATCAGTTTAGTAACGCGCTTTTGAACGTAATTCCAAATCGAGTAGACGAAAAATACCCCCCGAGAGCCGGAGAGAACCACCCGGAGCGAATGCGATTAAAATGAGTTTATGAGCCAAAATTCAATTTATATAAATTTGAGCAAAAGTAAAAAAAATAATAAAATCGCTGCTTTTTCACGATCGAACATAGATTGGAAACGAAAGCAGTGAAAGGAAATCGGATAGCATCGGTTAACTACCTTGGATAAAAACGGAAACGTTGGGGTGAAAAGTTGCTGACCAATATTTGCATTACTCGTTATATTCGTGGGGATATAAATTTGTGGTTGCATTCACAATTTCGCTGTAATTCATTTCCAGCAAGCTCGGATAATTACATCAGTGAATTGAGACCACATTTCAACCCGTTCCGGTAAAATCTGGCAGGGACCCGCCCGAACGTCACCGAAGGCATTGCATTGCAGATTTGGGGGGGGAGTGTGAATATCCATCGAGTAGACAGTAGCCAGTGAATTAAATATTGCCACTTGGGAAACCTCCTCCCAACCGAGCACAGCTGCCTCATCCGGTTTCAATGTTGAACTATTATAGACCGATCTCCGGATGGTGGCTCTCAGTTGAGGTAAAGCTTTTGACAGGCAGTGTATTAAGTGGTTTGTTGAAATAACGGAAATGTCTCAAAATAATGATAGGGATCGGGTCAACCCTGCTCTCCGGCATCTTTCCGTTCCATTTTGTGGGTTCATAGAAAAGGTGTGGTTTTATTTAATCCGCTGTAAGACAGGATTAGTAGACGGAATTGGTGTGCTTTGGACAATTCAGATACTTAAGGTTTTAATAGACAGGATCAAAAAAATGTAATTCTGTTTCATTTCATTCACCAAATTTGATTCCCGGACAACACGTGCCACTTCGGATAGAAACGTGTAACCGGGAAATTTTCACGTTGTCATCTAGCATTAAATTAAGCTGTTGATTTGAGCTCTGGCACACAATTTCAATGCGACATTCGCGTCACATTGAATCGGAACTGTTGCCGTCAACGTTTGAAATACAGCTAAGCCCCTGCGGGTAGCAGTTCTGTCCGTAACATAATATTGGCAGGATAACGAATCATTCACGTTCGTTTTCAGCTCCGGGCCATGTTTATTTATTCATTCATTTAAACTAAATCGATTTCGCCGGTGCCAGGAGGATTTGGCCCGTTTGTTCCGGGTTTTATCATATGTGCAGGATGTGCATCTGCAATGCAACAATAATCGTGTGGTAGTTGCCTGGAGCGGCAGAGCAGCAACAGCATCCGGGTTTTGCTCACTAATAGATTAGTAGATCACGTATGGTTTTGATTTCAGCTGTGGGAATTTTGTTAACAAAAGATAGACGCAGCTTGAACAATTCTACCAAGATCCAATTATGTTATACTGGCTAAATCAGATATTCATTGTTTTGTTTCAGTTTTGATTGGTTTAGAATATCGCTCTAGTTTAAAAATGTAAGACTCAGAAAAGTTTACGTTCATTTTCAAAAACCAGTGCATACTACTTGCAAGACATCAATAAAATTTTCCTGTCAAGCTTGTTTCCAAATATCATTTCAAATCAAAATACTCTTTACAATTTTCCAAAATTGTGTCGTTTTCAAGGTATTCTACATTTTGTTTCGACAAAACCAATTAATTAGTGAAATTGTGACCTTTTCATCAGTTATTACCGTTTCCTCATAAGGGACTTTCCGAATTTTTAAAATTTGAGAAACTCGACCTGAAATCAAAATTGTTAATAAGGAGCATCAATAAAAACTCCCGAAGATTTTGTATTTTATGCACCAGAGCGCGACGTTAAGCTCATATAAAAGGGCCGGCGGAACACCTTTTTCCCGCGAGTGGGTAGTAAGATTCGAAGTGATTTCTCCCCGTATTGACGAAAGTTCAGATATGGCGTGTGTAAGTAAAAATTAAAATTCCCTGATAATATCTGGTGGCTATTTGGAAACACCCTTTGTTAACAGGTCTGTATGTCCGACGGCTCAGCGAAAATGTGTTTGTTGAATACAGATACTAAAACTTAGTACCAACTACCAACTCCATTCTTTTATATTTCATTGCATTTATTTTCCGTTCCCTGCTATAAAACCTCCTTTTGCGGGTACTGAAGCCCGCATGATAGTGTTGATTAATGGGAAGGTATCTTTGACGACCGACATCCTTTCAGGCTTAGTGGAGGTCGGTTTGAATATTTCTCCGATGGCAAAGATAATACCGATAAGTCTCATTTTCGATACAAGTTATATCTAATACAACCGGCCCCTGGATGGTCTACTTCCGCACCAAAGACAAGCCATTTAATATCATCGATATATCGCGTGATTTAACTAAACAACACTCGACCGTGTACGAAGAAGAATTTTCTCTACGTACCCGCCCGGGAAGTAGAGATTGATGGTGTGATGTCCGATAAGGGTCCTAATTGCGAAATGTCTTCAGTCAGTGAAAATTATGGCATACAAACAATTGGGTTCCGCAAAAATCGAGAAGTATAAGAAAACTTATTTTCCAGCCTCATTTCGAGCCTTTCGCCGGATTTGTTCCCCTAAAATTTGTAATTTTGAACGGGGCGTCGTTATTTTTGTACCGCGGGGCATGAACTGCCGCCGTTACAGACAATGGGCCCATTGTAGAAACAAGGCACGGTGTGGAAGATGTGGACAGGATCAAGTTTTTTTTTCCATCTGTGGAGAGACTCCGAAATAACTGTCGACATATCCCACATATAAATTATACCGGGAAAAACTGAAGCATTCATTTGAAAAGTATCGGCCACGACTAATGTCTCCGTTTCCTTGTTTACTAAAGAGCGATATTCTGACAATTTTGAAAGAGGAGAATCATTTCCTCTCCTAAGTTTCCTCCCTTCCTGGTCTCGGAAAGTCCACATGGGACATCCAGAACTTACATTGTCTCTATATTTCAGTCCTTTTATTTTCCTAGGCTTTACACAATGCATTACACAATCTGGTTTACTTCTGACGTAGATCTTCCACAATTTTAACATTTTTTTGCTTTGGTCGAGAAAATACTATTGAGGAGCGTTTTGGAGATGAAACCGCCAAACACTGCGATTAACCGGCAGTCGCGCTAGTGCACTGAGTGTACTCTGCTCTGAAAATCTAGCGAAATCGCCTTAGACCACCAGCGGCTGCTCGTTCAGTGGGCCATAAGCGCGACTTCCGGAGGGTTAAAGGTCAGACGAAACAAATACCTGGCGCGAACAACCGTGGACGGGTTCCCACTCCTTTGTAAGCAGAGAGTTCTCAGAATTGTATGCGAAAAGGTCCTATGAGGACTTTTTGAACGTTGGATCGCCCAAATTTTGCCGAATGTATGCAACGTTAGAAACTTGATGAAAACTGAAAAACGCGGTTATTGGCACCGGTTCGTCAGCGGATTAACGAGAAAAACAATATTTCATCTGGTAGCTGGGCCCTACGTTGTGTACACGATTCAACCTTTGATCGGAATACACGGAACTAAGAAACCTTTATCGGCGACAACAGCATTCCACGTTAGGGCATTGCAAAAAAAAATTTTTTTTTGAATTCTTGAAGGCCCCCCCTCTCATATTGTGACAAATGTCAAAGTAAGGTCAGATGCCAAATTTCACATCATTTGGACAATTTTAGACCCCCACCCACTTCGCTTGAATTTTTTTGAAATTGGTGCTATGGGAAAATATGGAGGAAAAATACATTAAATGCTATAACTTTTGAAGTAGCAATCAGAAAATCAGAAAATACAATTTATACCTCCTTTGAAAGAAAATAATCTTAGTATTTGAATGGAGAAATTTTTGTTTCTAGAAAAATACGGGAAAGTGGGGAACTGGGTCATTTTGGACCCAAAATCCCATATTTTTAATGATTTTTCTGCTCCGTGATGCAAATCATACATATTTTGTAGTTTTTCTAATGTGAAAAAATCTCAGAAATCGATCGGAACCCTTTTGATCTTAGTCCGAATACGAGAAGTTGGGGTTATAAAGCTTTGTCATTCATATTAAATTTTATCATTTTCTCATGCATATATCTCTATTATTCTTCAATCAATTTTCATAAAATGTAACTTGTTGAACGTGTAGAATTCTGAGGAATAAAACAAAAATAAAAACATTAAAGGTAAAATTCAGAAACATCAAACTTTTTGATATTTACTCTACAAATCACATTTTTTTCATTATTTGTCCTAATACCTTAACTTCCCCTATTTTTCCAAGAATAAAACTTTTCTCATGGGATCCCTAAGCATATTTTACACTAAAATTAAATAAAAAATTTGTTGCTAAATGGAGTTTTCTTTTTCAATTTGTTTATTTGATAAGGCACGTATGCGTTAGCTTAAAGGTGCCATTTTTTCATTGTTTTACATTTTGAATTTCTTAAAACTAGGGGGTTACACATTTCAATATTATTTTGTTTTATATAATGAAACTAAAAAAAAAACTTTACAGCTAACTTATACATATAAAAGAGGGTATAATATAATATTCGTAAGATTTGGGGGACGGGTCATTTTGTGTGTTCTTTGTATAGTAATTCACTTTATGATTTTTAGAAGGGAGATTGTAGGAGAAATTAATTATTAACTAAGCGGAACATTTTACAAGCTTATTAACTAGAAATAACTAGAAAGAGTGGTTCAAGATTAAGGGGAATTAATTAGGGCTATTTTAAAGTAGTGGTACTGTTGGGCATTTCTTAACGAGATTAAATATTGATCAACTAAAACTAAGCACTTAAGTTTTGGGAATATATTCAAGGGGAGAAGGGGATGAAGTCATACATCTGTGTATCAGAGACATGGGAGGGAGAGCGGACAAGGCTGAAGGGGGGGGGTGAGATATAAACTTTCAGTTTCCGGCATCAGGAATTAACGGCCAGGATTACAGATTCGAACGGATTGATCAACTAACACTAGAAGATAGGGGGGCACATAAGTTTTGGGAAGATATTCAAGGGGAGAAGGGGTGAAGTCATACATCTGTGTATCAGAGACATGGGAGAGAGGGTGGACAAGGCTGAACAGGGGGAGGGGGGATATAAACTTTCAGTTTCCGGCATCAGGAATCAACGACCAGGATTACAGATTCGAACGGATGTATCAAGTATTGGGACGCCGGGCGGTTTTCCTCGAGCCGGCAGGGGTTCCTCCAGACGATTTCGTAGTACGGCTCAGATACGGATCGGGAACACACCGCGCTGCGTGTGTGATGTTGTACTGTAGATCTCGTGTTGTTGGTTCATTCGACAGATGTTTTGTCTCGTCTTGGAGTCGTATCAAACCATCGTTGGGGTACGGTAGGCGGAAGAGGGCACTTCTGGGAATAATAAGAGAAAAGATAGGGGCATTTAAATTTGGATATTGATGGTTTTGAGGAACGTGTATATAAGGGACATGTAGAGAATATCGCGGCTTGCTAGTACATCTCGAACCGGGACATTGGGTGATCTTCCTCGGGCCCGAAGGGAATCGAATAGTTGAGATCTGGCAGAACAGTACTCGGCGCATGCCCAGACAACATGTTCGATTTCGTGATAACCGTTGCCACAAGCGCAGATACCGCTATCCACGAGCCCAATACGCCGGAGATGTGCGTCCAGCGTGTAGTGATTGGACATGAGCCGAGACATCACGCGAATGAAATCCCGACCCACATCCATCCCTCTGAACCAAGGTTTCGTCGATACCTTAGGGATTATCGAATGTAGCCACCTTCCCAATTCACCATTGCTCCATGAAGTTTGCCAACTTTCGAGGGTTCTCTGATGAGTGATACTGAAAAATTCGCTGAAGCTAATTGGTCTTTCATATATGTCACCTTGTAAAGCGCCCGCCTTAGCTAAAGAGTCCGCTTCTTCATTACCTGGAATGGAGCAATGCGAGGGAACCCAAACTAAGGTAATCTTGTACGATCTTACAGACAAAGCACGCAGGCGCTCCCAGATTTTCCCCAGAAAATATGGAATGTGCTTTCTAGGTTTCATTGAACGGAGAGCCTCGATTGAGCTGAGGCTATCCGAGACAATAAAGTAATGATCGGTGGGCAAAGTATCAATGATCCCAAGGGTATACTGAATAGCAGCAAGTTCTGCGACGTAAACTGAAGCAGGATCATTGAGTTTGAATGAGGCGGTGAGGTTTTGATTGAATATACCGAAGCCAGTGGAGCCGTCGAGGCTTGACCCGTCGGTGTAAAACATCTTGTTGCAGTCGACTTCTCGAAATTTACTATGAAAGATGCTTGGGATCACTTGCGGACGTATGTGATCCGGGATTCCACGAATCTCGTCTTTCATGGATGTGTCGAAGAATACAGTTGAATCAGAAGCATGAAAGAGATTGACACGGTTGGGATAGTATGAAGAAGGATTGATATTTTGTGCCATGTAATCGAAGTACAAGGACATAAATCGGGTTTGAGAATTGAGCTCGACAAGCCTTTCGAAATTTGCAATTACTAACGGGTTCAAGATATCGCATCGGATGAGCAATCGATATGAGAGTTCCCAAAATCGATTTTTCAGCGGAAGAACGCCCGCCAGCACTTCGAGACTCATCGTATGGGTCGAGTGCATGCAACCCAAAGCAATACGCAAACAACAATATTGGATTCGCTCTAGTTTGATGAAATGTATGTTCGCAGCGGAGCGGAAACAGAAACTCCCGTACTCCATCACCGACAATATTGTTGTTTGGTACAGCCTGATCAGGTACCCTGGGTGGGCACCCCACCATGTTCCGGTTACTGTACGGAGAAAGTTGATCCTTTGCTGGCACTTCTGTTTCAGATACCTAATGTGACATCCCCAGGTTCCTTTAGAGTCGAACCAGACCCCGAGATATTTGAAAGTTGAAACCTGAGCAATAGTTTGACCCATTAATTGAAGCTGTAGTTGCGCTGGTTCACGCTTCCTTGAAAATACGACTAGCTCAGTTTTCTCCGTGGAGAACTCGATACCTAGCTGGAGGGCCCAAGCAGACAAATTGTCCAAGGTATCTTGCAATGGTCCTTGCAGATCGACGGCTTTGGGACCTGTAATAGAGACCACACCGTCATCTGCAAGCTGCCTTAGCGTGCAGGAATTGACAAGACATTCGTCAATGTCATTCACGTAAAAGTTATAGAGAAGGGGGCTTAGACATGAGCCCTGGGGAAGACCCATGTAGCTGATTCGTGATGTCGATAAATCACCATGCGAAAAATGCATATGTTTTTCAGACAGCAAGTTTAGCAAAAAGTTGTTTAGAGTCGGTGAAAGACCATGCTGGTGCAGCTTCTCACAAAGAATTTTGATAGAAACTGAATCAAAAGCCCCCTTTATATCTAGGAAAACTGATGCCATCTGCTCTTTGCTAGCATAAGCCATTTGAATTTCTGTTGAGAGCAACGCAAGACAATCGTTCGTCCCTTTGCCTTTGCGGAAACCAAATTGTGTATCTGACAGTAAGCCATTTGCTTCAACCCAATTATCGAGGCGAAACAAGATCATTTTCTCGAACAACTTTCGGATACAGGACAGCATCGCAATCGGTCGATACGAGTTGTGGTCGGAGGCTGGTTTTCCTGGTTTTTGAATGGCGATGACCTTCACTTGCCTCCAGTCATGAGGGACAATATTACCCTCAAGAAACTTATTAAATAAATTCAACAAGCGTCTCTTGGCAGAGTCTGGCAGATTCTTTAACAAGTTAAATTTGATTCTGTCTGGCCCTGGGGCTTTATTGTTACATGATAAGAGAGCAAGTGAGAACTCCACCATCGAAAACGGTGTTTCGTTCGCGTTATTGTGAGGGGACGCGGCGCGGTAGATCTTCTGTGCCGGGGCGGAATCCGGACAAACCTTCTTGGCAAAATCGAATATCCAACGGTTTGAATATTCCACGCTCTCATTAGTACTGTTTCGGTTTCGTAAGCGTCGGGCCGTACTCCAAAGAGTGCTCATCGATGTTTCCGGCGCCAGTAGCTACGAACCGGCGCCAGTAGCTACGTTTTTTGGCTTTTATCAAACTCTTCATGCGCGTTTCCGCCATCGCGTACTGTCGGTAGCTAGCTGGCAGCCCGTCGTCCCGGACGCAGCGGCCTTCTCCGCGTACACGTCTGAGCACTCTTTGTCCCACCATGGATTGGGAGGACGCCCGCGTGAATTCGCGTCTGGTACGCGTTTAGTCTGAGCTTGAATCGCGGTATCGAGAATCAAGCCAGCCAGGAACCCGTACTCTTCCTCCGGAGGAAGCTCTTGTGTCGATTCTACTTTTTCGGATATCGCGGACGCGTAGCTCTTCCAATCAATATTTCGTGTGAGGTCATACGAAACATTGATTGTATTCGGTGGCCCTGAACCGTTAGCAATATTAATTACGATTGGCAGATGGTCGCTGCCGTGGGGATCAGAGACTACCTTCCACGTGCAATCTAACCGCAGCGATGTCGAGCAGAGGGACAGGTCTAAGGCGCTCGGACGCGCTGGAGGGGCAGGAATCCGTGTCATTTCACCCGTATTCAAAATAGTCATATTGAAGTTGTCGCAAAGCTCATGGAGTAGGGTAGATCGATTATCGTCATGAAGGCAACCCCATGCCGTGCCGTGGGAGTTGAAGTCACCTAAAACTAGCCTCGGTGCGGGGAGGAGTTCCGCAATATCGCAAAGCCGTCGGTGGATAACTGAGGCTCTAGGAGGGATGTAGGTGGAAGCAATGCAAAGGTCTTTGCCTTTAATTCTGGTTTGGCAAGCGACAACTTCAATGCCTGGTGTCGAGGGGAGGTCGATCCGATTGAAAGAATAGCACTTTTTGATCCCCAAAAGTACTCCTCCGTAAGAGTCTTCTCGATCCAAGCGAATAATATTAAAATCGTGGAAGTGTAGGGTTATTTCTGAAGTGAGCCATGTCTCGCATAGGGCAAATGCATCGCATTTCAAATTATTTAGTAAGATTTTAAACGAATCGATTTTCGGGATAATGCTTCTGCAATTCCACTGTAGAACAGTGATTAAATCCTTGACCTCGTTCGATGAATTAGCCATCGAAGGATACAATCGCTGAAAGAAGGGGCCATTTCGCAGTGAACTGCATCAAAAATGTTTTTACTGCGGGGAGAAAGCTTATCAAGATACTTTTAAGGGGGTCAGAAATGTTTAACGCTGTAAGAATACGGTCCACAATGTCAGAGAAATTTATTAAGCCAGCACTGTTTTCTTTCTCTGGCTGAGATATGGGAACACTTGGGGTTTTTGATGTTCCTGGAAGTGCTGGGAACTCCTTTTCTGAGCTCAGGTTACTGAGACCGGGAGCGACTTGCTTCGGTTTTGCACCAGTACTTCCTTGAGTAGTTATTTTAGGGGGACCATGAAGAGACACCTTCTGGCCTTTACGACGAAGCTTGGAAGAAGAAATGTTCTTCCTTTTTCTACTACTTCTAGGCACAGCAGAAGATGTTCCCTCCTGGGGTTCATCACAGTCGCCTTCGTCAGTAGACAAGTTGGTAAAGATGTTCGTAGAGACAGGTGGCGTAGCTATCTTAAGCATTTCTGCAAAAGATCGCTTAGAGCGTCCCTGAAGGGAACGCTTAAGATTTTCCTCGCGCTGTTTGTACGCGGGACATGAAGGGAGATCATGTGGGTTTCCCCCACAGTAGAGACACTTTTCGACATCTCTACCACAGGAATCATCCGCATGATTCCCACCGCATTTCCCACAGCGGGCTTTATTGCTACAATGGGAGGCTGTGTGTCCCAATTGTTTGCAATTAGTACAGTTCATGACCCGCGGCACAAAGAGGCGAACAGGTAGACGAACCTTGTCAAAGAGGAGGTAATTGGGCAGGGCAGAGCCGGCGAAGGTCACCCGATAAGAGTCTGAGTTGACGTATATTTTCTTGCCGTCAGCTGCGACTGATGCTGAATGCAAACGTTTGCATTCCAGTATCTTCACTGGCTTAAGCATGGGGTCTTTGAAACAGCCAGTCCCATATTTTAGCAGGTCCTCGCAATTCAGACTCGAATCGGAAACGACCCCCACTGACTTCAACCCTGCTAGCTGGAATATAAACCCGGTACTCCTTCGTAAAGGGCTCGTAGCCAGCAATATCGTTTGCCTGAGTTGAACTGTTAACCACCACCCGAAGCTTATCAGGCCGAATTTTCGATATTTCTGTCACGGCCGAATACCGATCCGTCAGAACTCGAGAAATCTGCAACAGATTCAAACACTTTTTTTCTTTGGTCCGGAAGAAGATCACAAATGGCCCGGTGGCCGAGCTCGGATATACCTTGAGCCGGGGAGCCGATTTTATTTCGACGTCCATCTCACCTTGAGATGAACCGCCGTCAGGGGAAGTCATTTTTGCACGGGCCTATTGCCCAGTGCACGTTATTAAGACAACCAAGAAGGGGAAACGAAAACTAATACTTAGCTTGTGTATGTAACGGTATCCAGACGGCTTACTAAAAGAACACTGCTTCACTTCACTGACCGGCTAACGGTACTCAGAAACAGAAACACAAAAGAAGGGAAAAATAATGAAACCTCAACTAGGCGTAGAGTGTGCCAATAACCTTGAACGCGGATTAACACTATTTGTCGCTATAGAGTGTACGGACCGATGACAAAAGACTTCTATCTCGACTGAGTGCTCGATAACGAATGATTAAATGGAGTTAATATGTGCGATTTTATGATAAAAATGTGAAATCGACACTATATTTATTTATTTATTAACAGATTAAGGCCGAAGTGGCCTGTGCCGTATACAAAAGATTCCTCCATTCCACTCGGTCCATGGCCGCGCGTCGCCAGCCACGCAGTCTGCGAAGGGTCCGCAAATCGTCTTCCACCTGGTCGATCCATCGTGCTCGCTGCGCGCCACGTCTTCTTGTACCGGTCGGATTGCAATTGAGAACCGTTTTCACCGGTCTATTGTCCGACATTCTGGCTACGTGCCCGGCCCACCGTAGTCGTCCGATTTTCGCGGTTTGACAGATGGGTGGCTCCCCCAACAGCTGATGCAACTCATGGTTCATTCGCCGTCTCCATGTGCCGTCTTTCATCTGCACTCCACCGTAGATGGTACGCAGCACTTTCCGTTCGAAGACACCAAGTGCGCATTGGTCCTCGTGCCCGTATAGAACTACCGGTCTAATCAGCGTCTTGTAGATGGTCAGCTTCGTACGACGGCGAACTCTGTTCGAC
Organism: Topomyia yanbarensis; assembly: GCF_030247195.1. Taxonomy (NCBI): domain Eukaryota; kingdom Metazoa; phylum Arthropoda; class Insecta; order Diptera; family Culicidae; genus Topomyia; species Topomyia yanbarensis. Next base: position 65,840,002 of record NC_080672.1, read on the forward strand.
CGAAGTGTCTTGCGGAGGCCAAAGTAAGCACGATTTCCTGCCATGATGCGTCTACGAATCTCTCTGCTGGTATCATTGTCGGCGGTCACCAGTGAGCCCAAGTACACGAACTCTTCAACCACCTCGATTTCGTCGCCACCGATGCAAACTCGAAGCGGGTGGTTCTCATTCTCTTCTCGTGAACCTCTTCCTATCATGTACTTTGTCTTCGACGTGTTGATGGCAAGTCCGACGCGCTTGGCTTCTCTTTTCAGTCTGATGTAGGCTTCCTCCATCTTCTCAAAGTTTCGTGCAATAATATCAACGTCATCGGCGAAGCCAAGTAGCTGAACGGACTTTGTGAAAATCGTACCACTCGTGTCGATCCCTGCTCTTCTTATTACACCTTCCAGCGCGATGTTGAATAACAGACACGAGAGACCATCACCTTGCCGTAACCCTCTGCGTGATTCGAAGGGACTCGAGAGCGTCCCTGAGACACGTACTACGCACATCACCCGATCCATCGTCGCCTTCACTAATCGCGTCAGTTTGTCCGGGAATCCGTACTCGTGCATAATCTGCCATAGCTGATCTCGATCGATAGTGTCGTATGCGGCTTTGAAGTCGATGAACAAATGATGTGTGGGCACATTGTACTCGCGGCATTTCTGCAGTACTTGACGAAGAGCGAACACCTGGTCCGTGGTAGATCATTCGCTCATGAAACCCGCCTGGTACTGCCCCACGAACTCTCTGTCTATATGTCAGATAATTTAATGTTTCTGAATTTTACCGGTAACGAATCTATTTTTGTTATAATCCTAAGGATTTTCCACTTTCAACAAGGTATAGTTTATGAAAATTGAGTGAAGAATGATAGAGATATATTCACGAGAAAATGATGAAGTTTAATATGAATGACAAAAGGCCATATAACCCCAACTTCTCGTATTCGGACAAAGGTAAAAAGGCCCCGATCGATTTTTGAGATTTTTTCATATTACAAAAATTACAAAATATGTATGATTTGCATCACGGAGCAGAAAAATCATTAAAAATAGGGAATTTTGGGGCTAAAATGACCCAGTACCTCACTTTTCCGTATTTTCCTAGAAACAAAAATATCCATTTAAATACTAAGATTATTTCCTTCCAAAAGAGGTATAAATTGTAATTTTCTGATTGCTACTTCAAAAGTTATAGCATTTAATGTATTTTTCCCCCATATTTTCCCATAGCACCAAATTCAAAAAATTTCAAGCGAAGTGGGCGGGGGTCTAAAATTGTCCAAATGATGTGAAATTTGGCATCTGAGCTTACTTTGATATTTGTCACAATATGAGAGGGGGGGGCCTTTGTGAATTCAAAAAAAAATTTTTTGCGATGCCCTACTATGGAAACTTGCACTGTTATGTACAGCATCAACTTTAGGATGGAGATTTTACGTTTATGACGATACCTTTTTCGTTTCAGTACCTCGTCACAGTACACAAATAAACTTTCTCTCGAATCAGATAATTAATTATAATTAATTAATTAATATCATAGTTTCCGTAGTTCTATTTTGATGGCCTCAAGAATATAATCATTCTTATATTCGTTGAATAAATAAAATGCATCATTCTTTCTTTCATGAGCTGTTCTTTAAAAGCACATATTTTCTTCTTGGACATGTATGTATGCACCATACAGGTATGTGAGAGCTGATCTAAGTTGATATGCGTTATTCATACCTTAAGGAGTTATATACAAAGTTGTGGCGAGAAGATGAGATAAGTTCGTGTTTTTTGGAGGGTTTTCTGCAAATTTTATTTGAAAAAGCGAAAAACAGTTCGTTAGGAGTACTATCAAAGATAGAAAAAACAAGTTGCATTACATTTTTTTGCAAAATTCAAAACTTTTTGAGCGATTTGGCGGAATGTCACAATTAATCTTCTTAAGATAAATGTCTTCCGTTTAATTCCACTATATTAATAATAATGAAAAACTTTTGCTTTCCACCATCAATCAGATTTTAGTATTTCAAATACTACTTGTAGTCTTGTTCAGTGTTCATATCAGTCTAAAGAAAATTTCTATTTTCTAACGCAAGCTGAATTTCCGCATACCACGCATTCGGTCTGCTTCATTTATTTGAGTTCAGATTTATTCAAGTAGAATAAAATGTTGATCGAGTTTGATCAGCTTCTAGAGTAATTCTACCACATCCAAATGTTCAAATATTTACGCTCTTATCATTCTACGTCATCACCGCCAAAAATTTATTTTCTTGAAGTGATAATTTATGCCTAAAGTCCATTATGCCAATCGTCCATTATGCCTAACGTCTATTATGCCTAACGTCTATTATGCCTAACGTACGTATGCCAAATGTTCGTATGTCTAACGTATTTATGCCTAGTGGGATACACCCAGATAAATCGGCTGCTTGACCATGAGATACAAGGAAGTTTATTGATATCAACCTCATCCATCTCAAGCCAAACTTTTTATTTTTTACTGAAGCCTTTCCAGTAAGAGCAGATTTGTATTTTGTATTTGTACATGAACAAACTTCTGGCAAACATGTTTTCTTATAAAATAAATCGAAACTCCCATTTGAATGCATTCACGTCACCAGCCGCGATACGGTTTGGTACGACGAAACTGGTGCTGAAGTATGTCAATCTTTCTCTCTGACGTGTTCTCGTTATTAAAATATTTGCATCAAAATGTCCATCTGTGATACGTATATAATTTCTTCTTCGCTTTACATGGTATGGTATAGGCCCCAACGGAGTTATATCGACATCTCTAATGAAGTTTTCGGAACGACTCCAAATCTCCACAAATCCGATGGTAGGTGGATAGGACACACAGTATGTTTGATCAATTGCTGCACAGCTTGGGGATAAAAATGGGACGAAGCATTTCAATTATTCCTTGAACTCCACTAATTTATATTTTTCGCTTCAACGCTCAAACAGAATCTACTAGTTCCAATCTATTTCAACTTGAAATCGTTTCCACTAATAACTATCAATTATTAATCTTACAAAGAATTGATGGAGTAAAAAACGAACCTCCCATCCTGGACGAGGAGTTTAAAAGCATTCAATCAAAATTGAGATTACTACCTCTTAAGTTGCTTCACCTCGGCTGAAGGACGAAAGGCAGCCGGTCGGATTATGATTTTCTTCCTCCACTTCCGAGCAATAAATCATTCGACCATCCATCATCTGTGGCAAACTAAACCGTCCCACATTCGGTGTGATAGAAGCGTGCAAAATGAGGTTCGGTACACAAATATCTGACAATTATTGATTGAAACATGATTAGTTTGTACCGAAGATAGTTTCGAACTCAAAACCAAAATATTAGTTATTTATTATTATAATTTATTTATAGTTATTATTGATGGTACAGAATCCTAGCAAATAGCATTTTAACCTGTTTTCGACAGTTTATCCTCAAGCAGAAGCAGTACTGGATCGAATCATAGAGAACATTTCAATTTCACTAATTAAATTCATTCATTTTATTCCTGTAACTACCGTTCAACGAACTTACTCCGAAACAAAACACTGGTGGCATGCAATAAATACAACCAACCGAATGTATGCACACCTGTGGATGCTGTTTCCAAACTTCTTTCTATTTTTGGCAGGAACAAGTTCTCTTCTCTCTCAAGCATCCAATTTAAAATCAAACCTAAACACAAACAACCACGCGTCTCCATCACCGAAACTGAAGTGCATGGAGACGCAGTAACCTTTACTGGGGGGAAAGCTATTTTCTCGCCACTGCTCACATTCCATTTCGAACCATGTGCACGTTTCCCAGACGGAATGGAAAAATACATCTATATATGGGAAAGTTTTTCTTTGGGCTCGTAAAATATTTAAGCATACCCCTACCCCCCACCTCACTGCGATTCACCTTGCTCTGTTTGCATAATAAACAATTCAACGTGGTGCCAACGTGCGAGAAAAGAGCAATTTCAGTACCGCGCGCCGCACTTGCAGTAGCTAGATGTTCCCGAACGTCGAACGTAACTTCCTAATCCTAATGCCGTGCCAAGTTTCGAGGCTGTGACTCTCGGGGTGGGGCTGAAAAGTTTTGTACGAGGCAAGGCGGACAGAGATAGATACGTTTGTTTGTTGCCTTTAGGCAATGCACTTTACGGCAGGATTTTGGAACTTGTTATCGTGTAGTTTCGTTCACTTGCGTCGTTAGGCGTCGGGGGTACGGTAGGTTCTATGACACTTCTGGTGGCGAGCTGCATCGACTTGTCGATGTCGTGCTAAATATAAATAACAATGGACGGGAATAGTAACTTTAAGTTAGTTTGGATTAAAATGTTCCATAAAGCTCGGGCTGAAAGTATCAATTGAAATTAGTATTGAAAAATTAGATCAATTGCAGTTAAAGTATTTTTGGTTTTCACCAATACAATCAGTAATAGATTCGCCAGTTGCTTTAGGCGTTCACATATGTCGTGTGAACTGTTTGGATTTTGTGTATAACTGGCGCCAATTTGGCGTTAGTTTGGATTAATCTCTAACTGGCAGCAAGTTGGTGTTAGTTACTGACGAGTGGAACACGCAGCAGGCGATTTGCTGTTGAAGTAAAATAAACGGTGCCCTTTTCGTGTTTGGTTCTATCAAATCTACTCGTTACGGGGTTACTCGTGAATGTTTGCTATGATTGTTGTAATAACCATATGAAGACAATATTTTAGTAGTCTAAAATTCCTTTTCTTTACATAAAAAATCAAAACAAATGTTTTGATTAATTATACTATATTATAATTATTGTTAATAACTATCTGCCTACATCCACCTAAAACATCTATCACAACAAAACACTATTATTTTCGTTCCAGCGGTAGAGATTACATCGACCGCGAACTTGCGTGATTGCCATGAGTTTTTTTCTTTAGCGTATTTGTACGAAAATAAATAAAAATAAATAGGCCCCATATTCCAGAAGTAAAGCAGGTTCAATGCTTACCCGGTAGAAGAAACCTTTGTTTTACTTAACAACGTGAAGCACTTTGTTGAGAGTAAAAACGTTCATCAGTTCCCGTTTTACATTGTACTTGTATGCAGTCAAAGTGAAACTGCACGATCTATCTCCACCAACACCAGAAGCTGTCAATAAAATATTTATGGTGGAGTTCTTTTCATCAAGCAGGATAAATGCATTCTATTGAACCATCAAACCATCAAACACATCGGTCACTCTGCTCTGCTTCGGCCTGATCCAGCATAAATCGAACCACAAAACAGTTACTTTTATCTTGTGTGCATCGTCCATTGAAGAACAAAAGGAAACCATTCAAACTCCTTTCTACTTCTGCCAAATCGTATCAGAGCAACAATTGAGCAAAGTGAACACTAGAGTGACAGGAAAAAAGTGACCCCTATCGGCTCATGCTTGAGTCGATTCCTGGTCCCACCAGGAGTACTTGCTCCAAATTTGAAACAATTCGGACAAGTCTAGCTACCGGACCAACGTGCCTGAAGTTTGTATGGGATTTTTCGACAATTTACATAGAGAAAACCCACTAACTCGCTTTTTTCCCGCTAGGTGGCACTGTATGCATCGTTTTATCGCTGTAAGTGAAAATAAGAAAGATAATTTAATTGCCTACAACTTTGTCGAAGACTGCTAGTGAATCCAACTTTATTAAAAATAGTTATTAAACTTTTAACGAAGTGATGTCTGAGTCAGTTTTGCATGGGGCTTAGCATGGTTGTGTATCGGCACTCGATTCCCACCAACTATTCAATTTTGTGAGGTAATGGTTAGATTTAGCTCAATAGTATATTCAGAAGATTTATGGTATATAATACGAGTCATGTTTTGGTTAGAAAATATTAGTTCCACATTTTACCGCATAGAGGGCGCCAACACTAACTTTTCAAAGGAAAGAGATAGAGATTAGAAGTCTTCCACAAAGTTGTAGAACAAGAATTTATAAATAATTCTTCCAAACATCTCGATATTCTATCTCACTTCTATAAAAAGTTAATGTTGGTGCCCTCTATGCGGTCACAGGTGGAACTAAAATTTTCTAACCAAAACATAACTCCTATTATGTACTACAATTCAGGTAAACATACTATTCTGCTAAATCTAACCATTATCTCACAAAAATGTATAGATGGAGGGAATCGAGTACTGATTCACAACAATGCACTGCTAGGCCCCATGCAAAACTGACTCAGACATAACTTCGTCAAAAGTTTAATAACTTCTTTTAACAAAGCCGGATTCACTAGCAGTCTTTGACAAAGTTGTAGGCAATTAATTTATCTTTCTTATTTTCACTTACAGTGATAATACGATGCATACAGCGCCACCTAGTGGCGAAAATGCGAGTTAGTGGGTTTTCTCCATGTAAATAGTCGAAAAATCCCATACAAACTACAGGCACGTTGGTCCGGTAGCTAGACTTGTCCGATTTGCTTCAAATTTGGAGCAAGTACTCCTGGTGGGACTAGGAATTGAGACAGGGGTGGGCCGATTGAATTTTCATAAAAACATTATTTTTGTGGACACTCTAGTGAACACCAACACACTCAATTCGACTCGACAATTCCCCAACAGCTATGTAGTTAGCAAATTTAAAAACTGATATCTAAAACAAGAAAAATTTGTTTGCTGATTTTGAAATACACTACACACTTGAACTAGTAGGAAAATGATAACAATGAATGCTCATTGCATGACCAGAAACGACTAAATCAGTACAAGTGGTAAATAACTGTATCCAAAACCATTTGTTTCGAGACAACGGGGTTACGCGAACGGTGATTCCGGAATATTTACCAAAAGTATGACGATTAACAAACCACAATGGCTTGTAGACATTCAGATCTAATTCTGAGACTATTTTCCAGATACTGAAAGGCGCATCAGAGCGAACATTAACTTCCGATACTTCAGATAAGGCTTTTATTTCGAATTTCACAACAAATAGAATCAGGTTATGCAAAAAGTTTAGTTGTTGTCATATTATTCTCTGCGTAACCAGGGGAAGCAACGGTAACTATAGGAACATGTTAAAAGATTGTTGAAAGAAAATAACAGATTGATAAGTGCTGCTAGTTTTGTGCATTTTCTAACCAAAAGCCATTTTTGACATTACCAGTTACCTGAGTCACTGAGGGGTAGTCAGATTTGCGATACACTTTTGGAATGCCAGTGTCTAGTCGTGTCGTTGGTTTACTTGTGAACGGCGAACAAACGGTTTGTGACACGATTTTCCCCTAATCTTGAGTAGGGCATTGTAAAAAAAATTTTTTTTTAAATTTTAATTCTCGAAGACCCCCTCCCCCCTTCATATTGTGACAAATGTCAAAGTAAGCTCAGATGCCAAATGTCACATCATTTGAACAATTCTAGAATTTTTGAAATTTGTGCTATGGGAAAATATGAAGTAAAAATATATTAAATGCTATAACTTTTGAAGTAGCAATCAGAAAATTACAATTTATACCTCCTTTTAAAGGAAAAAACCTTAGTATTTGAATGGAGATATTTCTGCTTCTAGAAAAATACGGGAAAGCGGGGTACAGGGTCAATTTGGCCCCAAAATCCCCTATGTTTTTAATTTTTTCTTTTCCGTGGTGCAAATCATACACATTTTGAAGTTTTTCTAATGTGAAAAAATCTCAGAACTCAAACGAAACCTTTTTAACCTTTTTTCCGAATACGAGAAGTTGGGGTTATAGAGCCTTATGTCATTCATATTAAATTTTATCTATTCCTCGTACATTACCTCAACTTCCCCTACTTTTTCAGGAATTAAACTTTTCCCATGTGATCCCTAAACGCATTTTTTACTATAAGTAGTAAATCAAATAAGAATTTTGTTGTTAAATGGAGTTAATATGTGCGATTTTATGATAAAAATTTGAAATCGAGACTATATGTCAGATAATTTGATTAATTTTACCGGTAACGAATCTATTTTTATTTTCTTCCATTTCTACGTTCAACAAGGTACAATTTATGAAAATTGAATGAAGAATAATAGAATATATGCATGAGAAAATGATAAAATTTTATATGAATGACAAAAAGCCCTATAACCCCAACTTCTGGTATTCGGACAATGGTCAAAAAGGTTCCGTTCCTGTCTCTTCCCTGTCCTTGATACAACTGCTGCTACACTAATGCGGAAATAAGCCACCCTCTGAATATCTTGACCAAGCATAAGTTTTAGTTAAAAAATTCAAATTAGTATTCTGTATTCCTAGTTTTAAGATAGCTATAATTTTTACTCTTTATTGAAACTCTTGTCCTCCATTTTGTAAATAGAATTGAATCCCTAGTTTTAAGATTTCTGTGAAATTTCTCATAAATATTTGTTCCCCCTTTAGTGTACTAAACTATATTGTTAGTTTTTAGATAACCGTAAAATATTTCTATTACTCCCTCTCTTGTATATCAAAGTGAATCCCTTGTTTAAAATTTTTTCATAAAAAAATCTTTTGGCTCTCTCTTGTATATTGTATCTTATTTCTAGTCTTAAGATAGCTGTAAACTTTCTTTTCCTTTGTAAAAAAAATATATCAACATTGTAACCTCCTAGTTTTAAGATATCCAAAATGTAAAAACAAAAGCATTTGGCACCGCCAAGCTAACGCATTTGTGCCTATCAAATAAACGAAAAAAAAAGGTTCCGTTCGATTAATGAGATTTTTTCACATAAGAAAAACTGTAAAATATGTATAATTTAGCGGAGCAGAAAAATTTAAAAAATAGGGGATTTTAGGGCCAAAATGACCCAGTGCCCCACTTTCCCGCATTTTTCTAGAAACAGGAATATCTCCATTCAAATACTAAGGTTATTTTCCTTGAAAAGAGATATAAATTTCTAATTTTTTGATTCCTACTTCAAAAGTTATTGCATTTAATATATTTTTCCTTCGTATTTTCCCATAGTACAAATTTCAAAAGTTTCAAGAGTCTAGAATTATTCAAATGATGTGACATTTGGCATCTGAGCTTACTTTGACTTTTGTCACAATATAAGAGAGGGGGGGGGGCTTCGAGAATTCAAAAAAAATTTGCCATGCCCTAATAACCAGTGTGGTACAACGATCCTCGATGTCGCGTATAAGGTACACTCCCTTGTACTGTTTAGCAGACTGAGCCCATTGGTTGAATCCTTTGTCGGCAAATAATAAAGCAGGTTTCGATAAGAACTGTCAACGACAAACCTAGGGTTTACCCTGCGAAAAACCTTGGATATATTCCGGAAATACAACTTACAATCTGTATCTGGATTTCAATGTGGCGTATGGTTCAGTGAAACAAGCTTTGGCAAATAATATTTGAAACAGTCATTCTGGCAGAACTGGTTCAGCTGACTCGTATGACGCTGATTGGGTCTAAATCGAGCGTCAAATTACCTAAAATATTCTCACCCTCATTCGACGAATTCGCGATTCCTTCGAAAGCGGTTCCATAAACCGGACTCAATTACTTATATAGCGCTCAAAAATGTTGCACGACAAAAATTCGAACATTCCTGAATGTTTCACTGAACTGGCGTCACTGCAACTTACGCGGTCATCAGCGCGCTTGTTTATTCTCGCTGTCTCGTAATCTCTCGCTCACTCACACTCACTCGGTCAACTAAATGTGACAGCGCTATGGCTAGCGTGGATTGGATATGTTAATTTTCTCTTGTCGGCGCGACAAACAAGTCGTTTAGATGGAAGGGTAAGTTCAATAAATTTATGAATGTTGGCTTTGTTCTTGCTGTCGCAACAATGTTAGTTGATCTTATCTCACTTATTGATTCCTACAAATTCCCTTTCAGAACCGTCCCATGCATTTTTTTACTAACTTATGATACAATTGCAATACATAAAAGTATTCGATCAAGTTTAATGTACTAAATGATCCACTGTGAGGTTCTCACCACATCGAGCACGTTGTCTGGTCATGCGCCATGTAATACCAGGTAACAGGCCCAGAACAACATCACTCAACCATTCGGATCGTGATATGTGGGCAACCCGTAAACTTCCCTATATGTCCCTACATAAACGCCATCAATATGCAAAGTTAACCCCTTTTCTGTCTTATTCTCATTATCAGAAATCTCTGTGGTTCTGTCAGCATACATAGTAACGAACGAACAGAAACCGGCATAGCTCGGTCTACGAAAACCAACCTACTTGGATTACAATATCAACATCCTATCAGCTCGGGATTAACTATGCACAGTGATGCCACTCAACTATTAGGAGCTTGCACCACAATGCGGCTACGAGCTTTATTGGTAAAACGAAAAAAACAAGCATCGATGTACAAGATATTCCGTCCGAAGTTCTCCTTCTTTCCCTTACTTACACTGGAGTAAAAACACAAAACAAAAATTGGTTTCATATACCCCACTAACCCTTACTTAAAATTTTAGTTTTTTTTTTTGGATTTCAATTTCGGTTTTGGTCTTCTGATTCCTATTTTAAATTAGAAATAAATAAAATCAAATGAATTTATCTTTTAGAATAACATCCAGCCTCGGGGACAGTGGAGTAAGGTATTTTGCTAAAATTAGTAGCTAAAAAACCAACAAAAAATCTAAATGGTTTCATCAGCAAGACAGATAATTTGAATTTGAATTTATTTTTCTGAAGATTACCTCAATTCTTCCCTGTTAATTTTATTGGACAACCCAACTCAACAAGAAAATATTACCCACCAGTCAGGTTTCGATCCCATCATCCAAACGAAGTAAGGAATTAGGACGTTCATTTTTTTCCAACATCGTCAGGAAAACCGTTTAACCGCTTCCTGCACAGGGCCCATAAATTCCAATCAAACTTCAGTTCTCCATTCCAGAAGCGAACGAACACTTCCGGATCACCCAGTTTTTCGTTCTTCTTCGCTTCCAGCCACAGGTCCATAACTTTTATAGTGCTCGTCTCGTACACACATTACCGCAAACCACCGAACAAATTAAGTACTAATTAATATATCGTTAGCAGCTCAGAGCAAAGGATCATATTAATGAACAGCTCGATGTCATTGTATTTGTTTGTTCATTCGTTCGTTTATGCGTTAGATTGCTTCCCACCCCTCAGACTTCCCCCCTCTCCAATGCAGAGACCATTCAATGGAGACTGCGGTTCTGCACAAAGGAAACGATCCCCACACCCACCACGGCCATATGTACATAGAGTGAGACGCGAAGAACCACAAACCCAGTAGCCCCAGTACCGACCGGATTAGTGGTATCACGTCCCACATATCGCAGCTTCAGCCATTGATAGTGAGTCTAAGTTGAACCAACAACCAACCACCATCCACCAGCCAGATCTAACTGGATGGTTGGCGGACTGGCTGGCCGGCCGGTGGTGGCTTATGAGGGTGATAAATTCGTGCCACTTGAACGGGGTGCTAATAAAGGCTTTCAACTGATGCCACGGATGTTGAATGCGCTGCCCAGTCAGTGTCCACGTTCCAGCTCCAGAGGCAAGCTTGGACTACTTGATGAGAATATGCTTGAACTGTGAAGCACAGTGAGCCTCGGAAAGCTGCCTAGTTGGTTGGTAGGTGTTCGGTGGGTGATAGTGGGTCAAAAGCGATAAAAAAAATCAACTTTTATCTGTGGTTTGTTTTGATTCATGATGTTCATTAATATACATAACACGTCGCTAGCAGAGGGAAGATTATGCCGGTTAGCTTTCTGGTTTGATAGAAGTCTCGGTCTGATGTTTTTTTTTTTTTGCAGATTGGCATAAAGCCTTGTCCACGGGGAAAGCATTTCAGGGGTAACAGATTTGAGTGCCTCTTTGGCATCTGAATACAGATGCATAAAAGTGCTAGAAAACTCGGTAGCAAAACATTTCATTACTGTCGCTTTATTTTTATTTTCTAAATAATAGTCTGATAATATGCTCAGAAAAGTTTTCTGGTGCACGTGCAGTTTTCAATTGAGTGCATTATATGAGTTCAATAAAAGCAACAGTAGGAATAGTTTCTCAAATACTTCTTTGAGGGCCTACATAAATTGCCCTTTTGTTATTATTGCCGCATGTTTTATCGATTTTGTTAGGATTTTTCGGCGAATTGACAACTAAGTGAAACGAATATATATGGAAGTTGAAAGACGGATGTCTATTCTACACGCCACCGAAAAACTACCTAAATTGAGTACTTTTGACTCAATCTAGTGGTATCGTGTAGGAAGGTAAAATTAGGTAAACTGCGTTGAAGGTAGTTTCCATTTAACTACGCCAAAAATCATAACTCAACCTTGAGTTTAATTTACTTAAGTTTAAGTTGAATTTACCTAATTTTGAGTATACCCCAAACAACTCAAAAGTACCTTACTGCACGGAAGACCTCGACTGAGTCGAATCTCTCGTTTTGTTTTTGACAACACTAATAAGTGAGAAAACGACGCACAACTCAAAAGTACCTAAATTTAAGTTAAAAGAACTTATTCTGTAGGTTATTTTATGGTTGCGTGTAGGACATATGGTCCTAAATGCAAATGACAGTTTCTCTTTGTTTACTTTCTCTTTCGCTGATAGCTCGGCCGTTTATACGTTTTTTCCTTAACTATTAGCATAATATGCTAGTCGAAATCAAAATTTTTCGATATATCCTGAAACAATATTGAAAAGTTTTATGATGCTGCCGTAATGATCTAAAGAGAAAGTAAACAAAGAGAGGCTCTCATTTGCACTTAGGACCATTTGACATGTTTGTCGAGATATATACTTATAAGTAACGACGCTGAATCCCTCTGGATAAAGACTCGACACGTCATCCGCATTGTCATTCCAATCGAGCACGAGACCTGTCAATGGCCCTCGTTCCAGAAGGATTCGAAGTGATTTTCTTTGGATTGAGGTCTTTTGACAGGTCTCGTGCTCGATTGGAATGACAGTGATAAATAATAAGATTAAGATAGAGATGACGAGTCTTTATCCAGAGGGATTCAGCGTCTTTACTTATAAGCATAAGTCATCGTCATAGTTTGCCACCAACGCCGGCAAAAGATTATCTTCACAAATCTTTGTCTAACGATAACTAGATGTCTTCAGTTGTAGAGAATGTTATTTGGAACTCTTTCATTAGGGACATGAGAGCTATGCAGCATACCGAGATAAAAAACGATTTTGACGAAAATTTTCTGATTTCAGTTTCCTTCTGAGACCTTTCATAAATATTTACCTATCGGTCGTGTTAATCGAGTTCGAAAAGTTAAAACCGATTTTAAATAGCACCACCTTTGCTGCTCCTACCCCCCTCAGCCAGCGACCGTACTTATATAACCGTACAACCTCTAAACATTTAGTTCACTTCATCAACTAAATGGCCATCCGGTGTCTTAAATTGTCACGGAACTTGCCTTCATTTGCATGTGTCGCATAATAAACGGAACAAGCACAAAGTGTCACGCGATTTGCTACTCCACCTACACAAACCGCTCAAAGGTCAACACGCAGAACAATGTGACATGAATGGGCTTAAAAATAAAGTTAGCATTTTTGACCCGCTTCCGAAACAGGAAATCGTGACACAAACTTACGAGCACCCGCGTTGCAATTAGTTGTGTTCGCTTCCGCAAAGCTACGAGGTCAGGGGGGTGGGGGCAAGAATAGCGCAGTCCACCTTACGTTACGCGTTATCGATCGATGAGTTCTGCGGAAATGTCCACCTCAACCACATGTCCAGAATGCGATTCAGAGGATGTGGCATTCATTGGCATGGCACAAAATGGAAGCCGGATTTATTTGACCTCGACCCGAACGAAGAAATAAATGAATGTGATTCATAATCACACCTACTCCGTTTAAATGAAAATGAAAATTTATGGGATTTCATAAAAATAGAATTTGTGTGACTGATGATTTGTTCGGTTATAGCAAATGTACACAAAATGTTTAATAGAAAAAGGATGGGTTAGTCGTGTGTAGTCACGACACTTTGATTATTGCACAGATGACATACACACCACCTGTCAATTCAAATCTAATGATATTAACGAATTCACTTTTGAATGGGAAATTTTCAAATTGTTCTCTATTGAACTGAAAAGATCTTCGATGTAGGAATCGGTTTTGATGAGTAGTTCGCTGAATCCGAAGATCATTGGATGGTGTTTGAATTTGACGACGGATTTGAACAGCGGCCTTCGACTAATTTCATAATTTATTCAGTTCAAGATTTGCGGCTCGGTGCATGAAATCAGCGCAAAGCAATTACGAACGAGCTTAGCTCACATGATTTTTTGTCCAATGACCGAAATAAAAATAATAGTTGAACGAAGTGGTTTCCAAATTTTCATTCTTATAACTAATTTGTTAACGCTGATAAAGGCTATATTGATTGGAAAAGAAAATATTCTACAGGAGACATTTTGTCCAATTGGCTCCGGCTACTAGCACGGAGCTAACCAGACTAAATACTACAGTCAGAAAACGGAGGCGGCCACATCATAATAACAGTTCAAAATCCAGTTTTTTTTTTAAATTTTGCCACTGATCGCATTGATGTGCTCTGATTTTGATGAAAATTTCAACGTTTGTTTGTGCTCATGACGAATTTCGCGCTAAATCGTATTCAGAGTTGGCAGCACTCTCTCAGATTTTAATGAAACTTTCTGTACATGAAGATTTGGTCACAAAAAGTCACTTTGAATACTTTGTTGTTTCAAAAATGATGTAGACATACATTTGAAAAGGGTCAAACTTTTTTTACCATTTTTTTAAAAAGGTTATAGTCTAAAAATGACAAACCCTACTAAAAATGTTGCAGAAGTGATTTTCACAAAATTAGTTAAATTTTTGAATAAAAATATTGAAAAAATTCTTCATCGACTCTTACACTGAAAAAAATCGATTTTAAAGTTCAATTTACAAAAAACTCCATCATTGATTTGGATGAAATTTTGTTCCAAGATAGGTTATTATGTTCCCTACCTACCGTCAAAAATTGGGCACTTTCGAGGAAAAAAGTTATTTGAAAAAACTTTTTCTTGTCCAAACTGATTTTTTTTCAGTGGTTTTTTATCGAAAACTAAACCAATGAAAGTCATAATCATTTCAGACATACGTCTCCCAACCTTTGAACGGAACGGATCGTTATATTTCACAGTGGTGTTCGGTGTGTAAATTCAGTGATTCAAGGTCATCCTTTGTTCGTTCGTTAGCTACCATTCTGCTGGTGCCGGCAGTAAATCCAGTACATTGTTTTCGCTGGTGCGGAACAATCGACGTTGTTTACAGATAAGTTTTGCTTTATTTTTTTTCCTCGTTTCCTTTCTTTCCTTTTCCCTACTTTTACTCTACCTTGTAATCAAATAATAAGACACATTCCCGTTTATATAACGCTCTGCCCTCGTGCTTAAATGGCCGAGGGCGAAATACCATCTGATGTAATCATGGAAGTCCCTGATCCCCCTAATACTCGCATTGCTCCCCGTATAAAGCAGTACCCAGAAGGTTCCTCTGGGCCATGGGTGGTATATTTTCGGACCGGAGAGAAACCGGTTAATATATTAAAACTTTCTCGAGATCTGACTGCTAATTACCCGGCCGTAACTCAGATAACACGTGTTCGGGCAAACAAGATACGTGTTCTAGTGAGTGATCTCGGCCAGGCAAACGCGATTGCTTGCTGTGAGCGCTTTACGCGGGAATTTAAAGCATACGTGCCTTGTGTGGCCTGTGAAATCGATGGGGTAGTGTCCGAACCGGGCCTGAAATGCGAAGAACTGTTGGAGCACGGGGTTGGCTGCTTTAAGGACCCCTCTCTTGAACAGATTAAGATCTTAGAATGCAAACAATTGTATACCGCAAACACCGAGGGAGGTAAGACTACCTACTCTCTATCAGGCTCGATTCGGGTGACATTCGCCGGGTCCTCTCTTCCCAACTACATCCTCCTTGACAAGGTTCGCCTACCAGTTCGCCTGTTCGTACCGCGGGTCATGAACTGCAGCAATTGCAAGCAGTTGGGCCACACAGCCACATATTGTGGAAATAAGAAACGATGCGGCAAATGCGAAGGAGAGCATGAGGATGACTCTTGCGACAAAGAAACTGAAAAGTGTATTTGCTGCGGGGGCCCTTCACATGCTCTTAAATCATGTCCTGCGTACAAGCAGCGCGGGGATAAAATTAAGCGCTCCCTTAAGGAACGCTCAAGGCGTTCTTATGCAGAAATGCTAAAGAATGCTTCGCCATCTGTCCTGTCCGAAAATCCCTATGCTGGTTTGGCTAACGTTGAGCAAGAATCTGACGACCCACGAGAGGGAACATCTTTGGTTAACCCAGGGGAATCCAGGAAGAGGAGAAATCCAGCCTCCCCTACATTGCCTCGTAAGGGTGCCAAGGTGTCGTCCACCCAGAGTGCGCCATCTACAACCAATAAATCCAACGGAAGTGATGCACAAAAGCCGAAGCAATTTGCTCCAGGACTTGGAAATATTAATTCTAACAAGGAGTACCCACCACTTCCAGGGACATCCAAAACCCCAAGTGTCCCCTTTTTTCAAACAGATACTCAGTCCAGTAGCGGACTAATGAAATTTTCTGACATAGTGGACTTAATTTTCACAGCTTTCAATGTTACTGATCCTCTTAAAAGCCTTCTGATACGTTTTCTCCCTATAGTGCAAACATTTTTGAAGCAGTTGACTACTAAATGGCCCCTCCTCGCAGCGATCGTATCCTTCGATGGCTAAGTCATCGAACGAGGTCACCGATTCGATCACTGTTCTACAGTGGAACAGCAGAAGTATCCTCCCGAAAATCGATTCCTTTAAATTTTTACTAAATAGTTTAAAATGTGATGCTTTCGCATTATGTGAAACTTGGTTAACTTCCGATATAAATCTCAACTTCCACGACTTTAATATAATTCGGCTGGATCGAGAAAACCCCTATGGAGGAGTACTTTTGGGGATCAAAAAGTGCTATTCTTTCAACCGAATTAACCTCCCTTCGACACCAGGCATTGAAATTGTCGCTTGTCAAGTTTTAATCAAAGGTAAAGACCTTTGCGTTGCTTCCATCTACATTCCTCCTAGAGCCTCGGTAGGGCACCGAACGCTTTGTAATATCACGGAATCCTTACCGGCACCGCGGCTAGTTCTGGGAGACTTTAACTCGCACGGTACGGTATGGGGCTGTCTTCATGATGATAATAGATCAACATTAATCCAAGATCTTTGCGATAATTTCAACATGACCATCTTAAACACGGGAGAAATGACGCGGATTCCTACACCACCAGCACGCGCAAGCGCGTTGGATTTGTCGCTTTGCTCGACATCGCTACAGTTAGATTGCATGTGGAAGGTGATCCCTGATCCCCACGGTAGCGATCATTTGCCTATCGTGATTTCAATTGCTAACGGTTCAAGACCATCGGAAACAATCAATGTCTCATATGACCTCACACGGAACATTGATTGGAAGAGTTACGCGACCGCGATATCCGTTAAAATCGAATCCACTCAAGAACTTCCTCCGGAGGAAGAGTACAGGTTTTTGGCTGGCTTGATTCTCGACAGTGCGAATCAAGCTCAGACTAAACCAGTACCCAGCGCGAATACCCATGGACGGTCTCCCACCCTGTGGTGGGATAAAGAGTGCTCAGAGCTGTACGCGGAAAAGTCCACTGCATATAAGGCCTTCCGGGAAGACGGGTTACCCGCTAGCTATCAACAGTACGCGTCGTTAGAAAGGCGAATGAAGAGTCTAATGAAAGCCAAAAAACGCAGTTATTGGCGCCGGTTCGTCGACGGGTTAACGAGAGAAACAGCGATGAGCACTCTTTGGGGTACGGCTCGACGTATGCGTAACCGTAATAGTACCAACGAGAACGTAGAATATTCAAACCGTTGGATATTCGCTTTCGCCAAGAAGATCTGTCCGGACTCTGTCCCGGTACAGAAAACGTGCCGCGCCGCGTCTCCTCACGATACCGCGAACGAAACATCGTTTTCGATGGTGGAGTTCTCACTTGCTCTCTTATCGTGCAACAATAACGCCCCAGGGTTAGACAGAATTAAATTCAACTTGCTGAAGAATCTGCCTGACACTGCAAAAAGGCGCTTGTTGAATTTATTTAACAAGTTTCTTGAGGGTAACATTGTCCCTTATGAATGGAGGCAAGTGAAGGTCATCGCCATCCAAAAACCAGGAAAACCAGCCTCCGACCACAACTCGTATCGGCCGATTGCAATGCTGTCCTGTATTCGGAAGTTATTCGAGAAAATGATCTTGTTTCGCCTCGACAATTGGGTTGAAGCAAATGGCTTACTGTCAGATACACAATTTGGCTTCCGCAAAGGCAAAGGGACGAACGACTGCCTTGCGTTGCTTTCTACAGAAATCCAAATGGCCTATGCTAACAAAGAGCAGATGGCATCAGTCTTCTTGGATATTAAGGGGGCTTTTGACTCAGTTTCTATCAACATTCTGTCAGAGAAGCTGCACCAGCATGGTCTTTCACCAATTTTAAATAACTTTTTGCTAAAC
Source organism: Topomyia yanbarensis (assembly GCF_030247195.1). NCBI lineage: Eukaryota > Metazoa > Arthropoda > Insecta > Diptera > Culicidae > Topomyia > Topomyia yanbarensis. Next base: position 65,858,493 of record NC_080672.1, read on the forward strand.
CTGTTGTCTGAAAAGCACATGCACTTTTCGCATGGCGATTTAACAACATCGCGATTTAGCTACATGGGTCTTCCCCAGGGCTCATGTCTAAGTCCCCTGCTCTACAATTTCTACGTGAATGACATTGACGATTGTCTTGCCAATTCATGCACGCTAAGGCAACTTGCAGACGACGGGGTGGTCTCTGTTACAGGGCCCAAAGCTGCCGACTTGCAAGGACCATTACAAAATACCTTGGACAATTTGTCTGCTTGGGCTCTTCAGCTGGGTATTGAGTTCTCCACGGAGAAAACTGAGTTGGTTGTTTTTTCTAGGAAGCGTGAGCCGGCGCAACTCCAGCTTTTATTAATGGGTGCAACGATCAACCAGGTTTTCACATTTAAATATCTCGGGGTCTGGTTCGACTCTAAAGGTACCTGGGGATGTCACATTAGGTATCTGAAACAGAAATGCCAACAAAGGATCAATTTTCTCCGAACAATAACTGGAACATGGTGGGGTGCTCACCCAGGAGACCTGATCAGGTTGTACCAAACAACGATATTGTCGGTGATGGAGTACGGGTGTTTCTGTTTCCGCTCCGCTGCGAACATACACTTCATCAAACTGGAGAGAATCCAGTATCGTTGCTTGCGCATTGCCTTGGGTTGCATGCACTCGACCCATACGATGAGTCTCGAAGTGCTGGCGGGCGTTCTTCCGCTAAAAAATCGATTTTGGGAACTCTCATATCGATTGCTCATCCGATGCGACATTCTGAACCCGTTGGTAATTCAAAACTTCGAGAGGCTCGTCGAGCTTAATTCTCAAACCCGTTTTATGTCCTTGTACTTCGACTACATGGCACAGAGCATCAATCCTTCTTCGTACAATCCCAACCGTGTCCGTTTCCTAGATACTTCTGATTCTACTGTATTCTTCGACACATCCATGAAGGAAGAGATTCGTGGAATTCCGGACCATATACGCCCGCAGGTGATCCCCAATATATTTTATAATAAATTCCGAGAAGTCGACTGCGACAAAATGTTTTACACTGACGGATCAAATCTCGATGGGTCCACTGGCTTCGGTATCTTCAACAATACTATCACCGCTTCATTCAAGCTCAATGATCCCGCTTCAGTTTACGTCGCAGAGTTAGCTGCAATTCAGTACACCCTTGGGATCATCGACACTCTGCCCACAGATCACTACTTCATCGTTTCGGACAGCCTCAGCTCTATCGAGGCTCTTCGTGCGGTGAAGCCTAAAAAGCAACTCCCGTATTTTCTGGGGATGATACAGGAGTCCTTGTGTACGTTATCTGAAAAATCTTATCAGATTACCTTTGTTTGGGTCCCCTCTCATTGTTCTATCCCGGGCAATGAAAAGGCCGACTCATTAGCAAAGGTGGGCGCATTAAATGGTGACATATACGAAAGACCAATCTGCTTCAACGAATTTTTTAGTATTTGTCGTCAGAGGACGCTCAACAGTTGGCAAACCTCGTGGAGCAACGGGGAACTTGGACGATGGCTACATTCGATTATCCCAAAGGTATCAACGAAGCCTTGGTTCGGGGGGATGGATGTGGGTCGGGATTTTATTCGCGTAATGTCCCGACTTATGTCCAATCACTACACCATGGATGCGCATTTGCGGCGTATTGGGCTTGCGGAGAGTAGTCTGTGCGCTTGTGACGAGGGCTATCACGACATCGAACACGTTGTCTGGGTATGCGCCGGGTATTGTGACGCCAGGTCTCAGTTAAAGGAATCCCTTCGGGCCCGAGGTAGACCACCCAATGTACCAGTCCGAGATATGCTGGCAACTCGTGATTTCCCCTATATGTCCCTTATTTATACCTTCATAAAAACGATAAATATCCCAATTTAGCCCCTCTCTTTTATTTCTCGTTTTTAGAGTTTCCTCCTGCCTTGTGGAACCGATCAGCTCCAGAGTGCCACTATGTAACCGCCGTCGCCCTTACCACTACTCCTGCATAGAAGGAAACTGAAGCGAGAGCGACTCGAGTTCCGATGAGTTTTGAAGGATTCCCCGCGTGTCCGAAGAATACCATCCGCCAATCCGGTACTCGGCGACTTACTAGACTGAGGCGCAAATTTGTTTCGCTGATCCCCCTTCCCCCCCCCCCCCCCCCCCCGTTCGAGCGAAAGTTGCAAGTTTTGCTCTTCTTTCCCTGTCTCTCCCCTGTCCTTGATACAACTGCTGCTACACTGATGCGGAAATAAGCCACCCTCTGAATATCTTGACCAAGCATAAGTTTTAGTTAAAAAATTCAAATTAGTATTCTGTATTCCTAGTTTTAAGATAGCTATAATTTTTACTCTTTATTGAAACTCTTGTCCTCCATCTTGTAAATAGAATTGAATCCCTAGTTTTAAGATTTCTGTGAAGTTTCTCATAAATATTTGTTCCCCCTTTTGTGTACTAAACTATATTGTTAGTTTTAAGATAACCGTAAAATATTTCGTAAAATACTATTACTCCCCCTCTTGTATATCAAAGTGAATCCCTTGTTTTAAATTTTTTCATAAAAAAATCTTTTGGCCCTCTCTTGTATATTGAATCTTATTTCTAGTCTTAAGATAGCTGTAAATTTTTTTTTTCCTTTGTAAAAAAAATATTTCAACATTGTAACCTCCTAGTTTTAAGATATCCAAAATGTAAAAACATAAGTATTTGGCACCGCCAAGCTAACGCATTTGTGCCTATCAAATAAACGAAATGAATAAAAAAAAATAATCATTTCAGAATTCAATAAAACTCAGTTTGTCAGAAGCTATTGTCTAATTTAGCAACTAAGTATATTTTTATAAATTCATTTATTTATTTATTTATAATTAATTAATATCAACAGACACAGTGTGGTCCTAATGATAATTTCTTAATCTATTTAAAAAGTCAAATTGTAATCTGCTACGTGGAATGTGAAGATCGAACTCGGATGAAACTCTGTTGAAGGTCCGCTGCAAACCAATGATGGCACCGTTTACTCCATAGTTAGTCCGGCGAAGAGGTAATCGGAGGAATAAATTATTGCGAAGGGCGCGAGGGCGAACGTTCATGTTTATCGCACTGAGAAGCTCGGGGCAGTCAATTCGATCTTGGAAAATATCCGAAATCGTCATAGCACGGAATAGATCCCGTCGCACTTGCAATGTATCGAGTCCAATAAGCAAACCCCGGCTTTCATAACTTGGCAGCTGGTGAGGGTTGCTCCAAGGCAATCGACGAAGGGCAAACCGAACAAATCTGCGCTGCACTGTCTCAATTCGATGGACACCGTTGAAATAATGAGGGTTCCACACAACTGAACAATATTCCAGAGTTGATCGAACGAGTGAGCAGTAGAGAGATTTCAAGCAGTAAATATCTGAAAAGTGCTTAGATATTCTTATTATGAACCCCAAACAGCGTGATGCCTTTGCGACAATATAGCTGATATGCTGTCAATTGCGGATTCAGCTAGACATTAATCGAATCGAATTGGCGTTTTTTTTCCTCGAGAACGTAATGACCGTACATTTCTTGGGGTTTAGGGTCATTCGGTTGATCTCGCACCATTCCGCAAAGGTTTCCAGTTGGCGTTGAAGGAAAGCTGCATCATCAGTATTCCGGATTCTATGGTATAACTTGAGGTCGTCGGCGAAAGACAACCGTGGTCCTTCTAAACAAAAGTTAACGTCGTTGAAATACAGAAGAAAAATCAATGGACCAAGATGGCTGCCTTGCGGAATACCAGATGAAGCAAAGAACTCTTCGGATACACAATCACCTATCTTGACTGCTAGACGACGATCACTGAGATACGATTGCATCCAACGGAGAATATTAGTACCAAAACCAAGTCTATCCAATTTTGCCACTGCAATAGCGTGATTAATCTTGTCAAAAGCAGCTGAAAGGTCCGTGTAGATAACGTCAGTTTGAAGGCCGTCCGACATGGCATCTGTAACATATGTTGTGAACGACAGAAGATTCGTAGATGTTGAACGTTTCGGCATAAATCCATGCTGAGTCTCGGAGATATACTGTTTGCAGTGGCTGGAGATGGGTTCCAACACGGCCATTTCAAACAGCTTAGGAAATGCGCTTAGCGTTGTAATACCACGGTAGTTGTCAACTACCTTTTTATCACCTTTTTTGTGAACTGGAAACATGAAGTAGGATTTCTAGAGTTCGGGAAATACTCCGGTTGTTAGCGACAATTGAAACAGATGACAAAGAGGTTCAATTAGACCGGCAGAGCATTTTTTTTAGAATAATAGTTGGTATACCATCTGGGCCTGCCGAGGTTGAAGCCTTCATTTTGCTAATCGCCAGTTGTACCATATTATTGTCGATATTGATAGAGTTCAAAGACTGGTATGATTGAGGTACATTGAGAGCCGCGCGCGAAGCCTGGGTCGGTGTCAGTTTCTCGTTGGAGAAAACACTCGCGAACTTTTTAGAGAATAGTTGGCAGATCTCCTGTAAACTAGAGCTCATACGTCCTCCATAGCTCATCGTTGAAGGCAACCCGGATTCCTTTCTTTGCTCGTTTACATGCTTCCAGAATGTTTTAGGTTCGGACTTCAACTTACGTTGCACGTTTCGCAAGTAATCGGCATGGCAACGCTTCGATGTATTTTTATAGACTTGGTTAACATGAACGTAGTGTTGTCGCAGCACGTAGCCCCCAAACTTGGAGTACTTCTTCAGAGCGGCTCTTTTAGTCGCTTTTAACCGTCTCAGCTCGGCAGTGTGCCACGTTGGGTGCTTAGATTGAAGGCCACTTCTTTTGGGTACATAGCGATCGATAGCATAGCTCATAACATTGGAGAAGGTCTGCACTGCAACGTTGACATCATCATTGTCGAGAATTTCAATCCAGTGGATATTCGACAGGAAGTCAATAATGCTATTATAGTTCGCTTTTCTAAAATTATAGCTGACGGTGTCAGAAGCATTGCAGTCATGCTTCACTCGAATCGCTTCAAGCAATATATACAGGGGAAGGTGGTCTTTACCAGGGGGAACGGTGCTGCGGTAACTTTTGGCGCGTAGTCAGATTTGCTCGAAAAACAGAGATCAAGGATTCTGTTGTTCTCGTTCACCACATTATTCGTTTGGCGCAGCAGATTTAGACTGTAGCAGTCAAGCAAACTGGTGATACCAGCATGAAAAGATGACAGTTCGGGATCAGCGAACATAAATCCGTCAGAAGCAGAGCGCCATTTTAATCCGGAGAAATTGAAATCACCAACAATCAGGATCTCATCAACCGGGCTTGCTTGAGCGGAAATCCGTTCCAGTTGTAAATCAATCAATGTCGAATCGCGAGTGCGGTCCGGTGGAAGATAAACCACGCAAAGAAAAAGTGCTTTAATCAACCAGTTTGATTCGCACCCACACCTGCTCGACACAGACCCCCAAAGTATCGTCAATCAGTTGCGCTTTCAATCGACGATGGATAGCCACAAGTACCCCGCCGCCGGTAGCCTTGAGACTGTTGCGTGAGCTGCGATCAGTTCGGAAAACATCGTAGTTGGCACCAAATGCTTGCACTGACAGAGTGCTATCGCTAAGCCACGTCTCTGTGAGGGCGATTATGTCGAAGCATTCATCCGAACTTGCTACCAAATAATCTTCGATTACTGAATTCATACCACCGGCATTCTGGTAATATATTTGTAGTTTTGAATGCCGCGATTGATTGCTGTTGGTATCGATTTGGAAGACCCCTTCACCACTCCTGCACACAGGGCCGGGACGACTGGTGAACGCTGGCTGCAATGGCTTGACTGTGGCAGGGGGATCAAGGCCTTCCATAGTGCTAGCTGCAGTGCGTCCCAGGGTGCGATGAGTTACCAGCATAGCATAGAGTGCTTAGTCCTTCTGTGATCGTTGTAGAGCCGAATGTGCTATGAAGAGACGTGCTCGTTACGAATGGATCCAAATTTTGTTTTTGACATTGAAGATTCACAGCGGCGGTAGAGTTGTGTTCATCAGCAGACTGTAAGTGAAATTTACATTGAGGGCGTGCAGCATCTTGTATTGCTTCGGAAGGACATATACCCTTCTTGGCTTTACCTGACACAGAAGAAGTCGCCGATTCGCCAGGTAGACCTAAATCGCTCGCCGGGGTACAAGAAGTTGGACAGATGAGTTTATCCGGAACAGCTTGGCGCTACTGTCCACCACCAGATGGATTCTTCTCCGCCGCAATCCTGATGATAGGTCGTTGGATTTTTGAATTGGTCACAAATTCACGGAAGTAGATGTTCTCCGGCCAAGAGTCTTTGGACAGAGCCTTATCCCTGTATGATTTGCTAACGCCAACTTTGAAAGTAATGAAGCTCAAAGATGAGAGATCCTTGTCCTTAGGAACTAGACGAACTATTCTCGGTTGCAGATTCTCCCCCAGACAATCTTTCACAAGGGTAGAAACTTCATCATCCGTCGTGCTGGGATCGAATGCTGACAAGTAAACCCATAACAGCTCCTCAGGTGGTGAAATTGTTTTTATTGTTTCAAACGCAGCTTTGGATCCACGAATATTAGGAATTTTTCTTTTGAGCGAATCATCTTCGCGTTTGCGCTTAGGTGTGTTTGCAACTGGATTATATTCAGCAATTTGTTTCCAAGGCGTTATAGTTGGGGATAGCGGTTGCAGATTCTCCCCCAGACAATCTTTCACAAGGGTAGAAACTTCATCATCCGTCGTGCTGGGATCGAATGCTGACAAGTAAACCCATAACAGCTCCTCAGGTGGTGAAATTGTTTTTATTGTTTCAAACGCAGCTTTGGATCCACGAATATTAGGAATTTTTCTTTTGAGCGAATCATCTTCGCGTTTGCGCTTAGGTGTGTTTGCAACTGGATTATATTCAGCAATTTGTTTCCAAGGCGTTATAGTTGGGGATAGCGGTTTTGAGTCAACTTTTACCGAGAGAGCTTTGACGACATCTTTCAAATCAGCTATATCGTTCTTTATAGATTTCAGAGAATTGTCGTCAAGCACTATGTCGCAACAACGCGAAGCCATTCTACGGAAAATATCATTAGAGAATAAATCAGCACAGCCGTTGCACATCCAGAATAGATTCCGTGGGTGGGTTCCCAGGACGTCACGAACATCATAATCCATCTTGACGCATATCATGTGGAACGAATTTCCGCAGTATCCACGACATGTGATTCGATCAGAATCATTAACCACTTTCGAGCAGTTGTTACAAGCCATGCTTTTGATGTAGAAATAACGCCTAGCGGGTATGCAATATGCGCAGGAAAACGCTAACGGGTAACGTGCGTCAATGGAAGCGAACTTGCACGTAACGTGCGACAACTCAACTACCCACCAGTAGATGTCGCTTTTGGCGAAAAAATTTAGCGTAACGTCTGTGCAGTGATAATGACAAGTGAAAACAAAAATCACAACCAAAAACAATCACTTTCACGAATCACACCGGCAGATATAATCGTGCTTGAAGTCACGAAATTTCAATGCACACGCACTACCGAATAAAACGATATACAGATAAAACGAGACTAAAAATTATCGCGAGTGTAAAACACTAAAAAATCAAAAAAAAACTATCAGCTCTACTGACAACCGGAATATAGCAAGCAGTGATGCCAATATAAATCAAGAATCATTGAAAAAAGTTTACGTCATTAAACAAATATTGCATTATTATTTTCCTGTTTAGTTCTGAGGAAAGATGAAGGAAAGAAATATCCACCTCAACATTATGTATTAAATTTTTCCTTATTATTTATTTATTTTTATATATAATATTTGTCGTAAAACTATCTTCATGCATGCTCTTTTGTATTATTTCTATACAAGGAAAATATTCTTGATTCATTTTCTGAATTAGAATACATTTTCACCTCTACGTTGCCACCAGGAATAGGCACAAAAATGTGGAATTTCTGAGTGCCATATATTGTTTTGGCGTTATCATACAGCTCTGCGAATTCTTCTGACATTTTGTTGTACTGTTCAGTGAATATGTAGCAGAAATTTAATATTGTGATACTTTTATCAGTTGGCTCAACTGCCCAGTTATAAAACTCTCGTGGAGTTGTTATGGTATTTCCAAAGCCGCGAGCAAGACTGGCTTTTTTGTCGTTCGCTTAAGAGTGCCACTAATAGCATCACAGGGTACTTTTCCAATGCCATTCTACGAATTAAGTACTTTGACTGGAATCTACACAAGCTTGCGAAGTTTTTCTTACTTTTGTATTGTGCTGCTGCTCCATAAGACATAAAATAAATTTTAGAAAAGTTTGTCAATTGTTTCACAAAATTTATCATTTTTGAGATGAACGACTGAACTGCAGTCTTCCAGTCGTCCAGTCTTCCAGTCTTCCAGCCTTCTAGTCCTCCAGTCCTCCAGTCTTCCAATCTTCCCCTATTCCAGTCTTCCACTCTTCCATTCTTCCTGACTTCCAGTCTTCCAGCCTTCCAGTTTTCCAGACCTCCAGTCTTCCAGTCTTATAGTCTTCCAGTCTTGCAGTCTTCCAGTCTTCCAGTCTTGCAGTCTTGCAGTCTTCCAGTCTTCCTGTCTTCCAGTCTTCCAGCCTTCCAGTTTTCCAGACTTCCAGTCTTCCAGTCTTCCAGTCTTACAGTCTTGCAGTCTTGCAGTCTTCCTGTCTTCCAGTCTTCCAGCCTTTCAGCCTTCCAGTCCTCCATTCTTCCAGTCTTCCAGTCTTCCAGTCTTCCAGTCTTCCAGTCTTCCAGTCTTCCAGTCTTCCAGTCTTCCAGTCTTCCAGTTTTCCAGTCTTCCAGTCTTCCAGTCTTCCAGTCTTCCAGCCTTCTAGTCCTCCAGTCTTCCAATCTTCCCCTATTCCAGTCTTCCACTCTTCCATTCTTCCTGACTTCCAGTCTTCCAGCCTTCCAGTTTTCCAGACCTCCAGTCTTCCAGTCTTATAGTCTTCCAGTCTTGCAGTCTTCCAGTCTTCCAGTCTTGCAGTCTTGCAGTCTTCCAGTCTTCCTGTCTTCCAGTCTTCCAGCCTTCCAGTTTTCCAGACTTCCAGTCTTCCAGTCTTCCAGTCTTACAGTCTTGCAGTCTTCCTGTCTTCCAGTCTTCCAGCCTTTCAGCCTTCCAGTCCTCCATTCTTCCAGTCTTCCAGTCTTCCAGTCTTCCAGTCTTGCAGTCTTCCAGTCTTCCAGTCTTCCAGTCTTCCAGTCTTCCAGTCTTCCAGTCTTCCAGTCTTCCAGTCTTCCAGTTTTCCAGTCTTCCAGTCTTCCAGTCTTTCAGTCTTCCAGTCTTTCAGTCTTCCAGTCTTCCAGTCTTCCAGTCTTCCAGTCTTCCAGTCTTCCATTCTTCCAGTCTTCCATTCTTCCAGTCTTCCATTCTTCCAGTCTTCCATTCTTCCAGTCTTCCAGTCTTCCAGTCTTCCAGTCTTCCAGTCTTCCAGTCTTCCAGTCTTCCAGTCTTCCAGTCTTCCAGTCTTCCAGTCTTCCAGTCTTCCAGTCTTGCAGTCTTCCAGTCTTGCAGTCTTGCAGTCTTCCAGTCTTGCAGTCTTCCAGTCTTGCAGTCTTCCAGTCTTCCAGTCTTCCAGTCTTCCAGTCTTTCAGTCTTCCAGCCTTCCAGTCTTCTAGTCTTCCAGTCCCCCAGTCTTCCAGTCTGCCAGTCCCCCAGTCTTCCAGTCTTCCAGTCCCCCAGTCTTCCAGTCTTCCAGTCTTCCAGTCTTCCAGTCTTCCAGTCTTGCAGTCTTCCAGTCTTGCAGTCTTCCAGTCTTCCAGCCTTCAAGTCTTCCAGTCTTGCAGTCTTCCAGTCTTCCAGTCTTCTAGTCTTCCAGTCTTCCAGGCTTCCAGTTTTCCAGTCTTCCAGTCTTCCAGTCTTCCAGTCTTTCAGTCTTCCAGTCTTCCAGTCTTCCAGTCTTCCAGTCTTCCAGTCTTCCATTCTTCCATTCTTCCAGTCTTCCATTCTTCCAGTCTTCCAGTCTTCCAGTCTTCCAGTCTTCCAGTCTTCCAGTCTTCCAGTCTTCCAGTCTTCCAGTCTTCCAGTCTTGCAGTCTTCCAGTCTTGCAGTCTTCCAGTCTTTCAGTCTTCCAGCCTTCCAGTCTTCTAGTCTTCCAGTCCCCCAGTCTTCCAGTCTTCCAGTCCCCCAGTCTTCCAGTCTTCCAGTCCCCCAGTCTTCCAGTCTTCCAGTCTTCCAGTCCCCCAGTCTTCCAGTCTTCCAGTCCCCCAGTCTTCCAGTCTTCCAGTCTTGCAGTCTTCCAGTCTTCCAGCCTTCAAGTCTTCCAGTCTTCCAGTCTTGCAGTCTTCCTCTCTTCCAGTCTTCCAGTCTTCTAGTCTTCCAGTCTTCTAGTCTTCCAGTCTTCCAGTCCTCCAGTTTTCCAGTCCTCCAGTTTTCCAGTCTTCATTCAATTTTGCTATGAATGTATAACAAATTCCTTACTGATACTTTTTGCATGTATCAGGCAACTAGCAGTTGGGAAATTGGATTCTGAGATGATTATGACTTTCATTGGTTGAGTTTTCGATAAAAATACACTCAAAAAAATTCAGTTTGAACAAGGAATTTTTTTTTAATTAAATTTTTTCCCTTAAAAGTGCTCAACTTGAATTTTTGACGGTAAGTAGGAAACATAATTATTTATCTTGGAGCACAATTTCATCAAAATCAAAGATGGGTTTTTTTGTAAATCGACATTAAATTTTTAAAATTGATTTTTTTCAGTGTAGGAGTCGATGAAAATTTTTTTCATTATTTTTATTCAAAAATTTGACTAATTTTGTGAAAATCACTCCTACAACATTTTTTGTAGGGTTTGTCATTTTGAAACCATAGCCATTTGAAAAAACAAAAATTGGTAAGAAACAGTTTGACCCTTTTCAAAAGACAGTCTGGATCATTTTTGGAAAAACAAAGTATGCAAAGTGGCTTTTTTGACAAAGTTCTCATGTACAGAAAGTTTCATTAAAATCTGAGAGTGTGCTGCCAACATTTGTTCGAGTTGGCACGAAATTCGTCCTAAATGAGATAGACTTCGGTCAAATATTAGAATTCTACTTTGAGGGGAAGTGGAGTAAATTGGTCATTGAAAAATGGTCCGAAGAAATAGGCCAAAATTTAAACTCTGGTTTAACTTGATGTATTAAGGACTAAAAGCATGTGGTGCAAACTTTTTGGGGTGTCTTGAAATTCGCGAAATATTACATTGCACAGCAGTCAGAATCCACAGTTTAGGAAGACAAAAAAGGTTGTAGCTAAACCTTACATTTTAGAGCTACGATGTCTTCAGGACAAATATTCAGTATCGAACAGGCCATCTCCAGATGTAGATAGTATTAGGGTAGCTCTTAATGTTAGGGTGTTTCAAAAATTATTTTCTGAATGTGGGGAGATAGTTGATGGATCGATATTCTAGTCCAGATAGTAGAGTCAGCTTTCTGGCGTCGGTAAAGAAGAAGTAGAATCCAGCTTCTACACTTACTAACAAATTCCTCCTCCCGTGGTACTTGTGGAGCGCGCAGTAGTAGTAAAGCTCAAAGCTCATCAGCAGTGCTCTCTTTACAAATGAACCACCTCGGTTATGCAACTAGTTTTTTCCGATCTTATTTTAATGCAAATAATTAAGCAGCCTTCATTTTGTTTTACTCTGAATTGCACATATTTGTCGTATGTAATTTTAAATGTTCTTTGATTTGAAGGCATTGTAAGGGAACACGTATCCGCCGGTTGATGCCAATGTAGCTGACATTTCTTTAGACTGAGCAAACTAATTTCTTTTGTTTGTTTGGAGTTTATTTGACCAACTAAGAAACTAATCCACTGGGAATTTAATGTGCGTGGGGAATACGCAGGATCTTGTCTGAGTGAATGATATGGCTTTTCGTGTTTCTTGATCCCACCGCTTTCAAGGAAAAATAGTTTTGAAATCCTTCTTGTACTAGAAAAAAAGTTGGGCATGAAAGGGTTAAGGGTGGCTTTTTCCAAAGATAGATTCCGACTCTGTCCAGGAATCAATCCGGGAACGGCGGATTCTTTTTGGCGTTTCTTCACATCCTTCGAGCATCGCTTTCCAGTGGGATTTTTCTACCTTGTTGAAAGTCCGGGAACATGTATCCAGTTCATGGAAATGAACGAGACATCAATAACTATCGTGGAATAACTTCATTGAGATATATCTCGGGCTGGTGATTATCGAATAACTTTAAGTAAAATGTGATTAATGTTGTGCGAATGTTAGGAGAATTTTACATTTTTCAAATTTTAGGGTCTGTTGGAACTAAACGAAGAAATAATTTTTAGACAAATTTTCAAATAAATCTAAGTACCCAATTTTGGACATGGGGCAAATGGTAATAGGAATTTTTGTGTTTTACAAATGTTAGGACAAGTTTTCAACTACTAGAACAAACTTTAGGAAAAGTTTTGGGACAAATTGTAGGACAAATTTAAGGTCAAATTTTGAGGTAAATTTAAGGAACATTTTGAATCTATAAACGCTATTTTCCAATCTCTGGATGTAATTGAGAAGAGGTTCTCCAAAATCTTAACACAAATCCTGGGATAAACTTTTGGACAAAATGAAGAGCAAATTGAAAGACAAGTTTTAGTTTAAACTTTGGGACAAACTTCAGGACAACTCAAATGTTGGCACAAGTTTTGCATAAAATTTAAGGACAATTCTTTTTCAATGCTTAGGACAAATTATAAGATTTTTTGGAAAAATTTTAGTTCCAATTTTTTAACAAATTTTATCATAAAAGTTTTATAAATTTTAGTGTTATATATTTTAAAACAAAATTCCAAACGAAGTTTAGGATAATTTTCGGATAAATTTAAGATCAAATTTTAGAACAAATTTCAGGATTTTTTTTTTGTTCGAGCAATATAACATATTAACATAAAGTTTAACGTCAAATTTTGAATAAATTTTTCATCAAGTTTTAAGACAAATGAATGAATTCCGGGTCAAATTTTTGGGCAAGCGTTTCATGAAGATGAGAAAAAATTTAGAACAACATTTAGGATGTATTATAAAACAAATCTTAGAATAAGTTTCGAGACAAATTGTTGGGCCTATTTGAGGGCAAATTGTGACATCAATTGGTTAACAGTTTTGCAAAGCCATTCTTCAAATTTTTGGACCAATCTTTAGGCCAAACAATTTCGGGACTAATCTTCTAATAACAATTAGAACAATTTTTAGGAAAATTTTAGGGAAAATCTTATAATAAACCCTAGCACAAATTTTATAAAAAACTTTAAGCATAAATTTTAGAACATGTTTTAGGACAAATAATTTCCAAATTTTAAGATATGCTTTTAATTGTTAGAATAAATTTCAGGATATTCTTAGAGAAAATGGTTGTACAAGTTTGAGGTAAATTTTTTGGATAAATTCCAGTACAATACTCTCTTTTACAGACCTTTCCTTCAATTTTCGGACGCATTTTAAAACAAATTTTAAGAAAAATTAAGGAACAAATCATAATACAAATCTTAGAATAAATTGAAGGACAAATGCTAAAGTTTAGGTTAAACTTTAGAGCAAATTTTTCAGGAGTAATTCTAGAAAAAGTAATATAAAAAAACTTAAATGAATGCTTTTAAGCAAATTTTAATGCAACTCTTAGCACCGATCTTTGGATATTGGGTCATTAGGCCGAAAGGTCTAATGAATTAAAAAGAACCAAATAGAGTAGTTGAAACTGAACACAAAATTTCAAACAATGAGCCGTTTTAAATAAAGGGTGAATTCCGGCGATTTTTTTAAATTTTAAATTTTCGTAATTTTGTTTTCGCTGCATATATGCGCTGTCTTTCACCATATATATTTTTAAAACTTTACCATTCGTTATCAATTTGTATTTGAAGCGTAATAGAATAAATAAACAAAGTGGTCGCCCAATCGCTTCAAGCTGCCGCTCCGTCGGATTTAAACTAATTCATAGCCCCTATATTTGAGTAATCCGGGCAAACGGGTGGATCAAAAGTTTGCTTGCGAGGGGCCGCCGCTTCCGACGGCTAGTCGGTGGTCTCCTTGCCTGGTGGACTATCAGCAACGTTGTACCGCTGACATCAACGCAAGAACTAGAGCAGTGCAGAGACCGACCTTACTGTACGTATACATATTTCAATAAGTTGTCGGTTTTAAAATTTCGTTACATCCCGAAATAATAATCCTGGTAATTATCTTATAAACATGACTGGATGGAAGCTCGTGATAAAAAGAAAGATATATGCACATAATTGAAAAGCATGCAAACCAAAAAATAATCGGCCAAGAATCCTCGAAAGCTCGGAAGGATAAGCTTCGACTTCTTTTCTCCCATTAAACATTCGTATTTTTTGGCCTCATACCCACCAGGCATGTGTATTCGACCTAATGGCTATTCGGGCTAATGACCATACGGCCCAATGTCTATTCGGCCCAGTGTCCATTCGGCCTAGTGTCCATTCGACCCAGTGTCCTTTCGGCCCAGCGTCCATTCGGCCCAGTGTCAATTCGGCCCAGTGTCCATTCGGCCCAGTGTCTATTCGGCCCAGTGTACATTCAGCCCAGTGTCCATTCGGGCCAGTATCCATTCCGCCCCATGTCCATTCGGCCCAGTGTCCATTCGGCACAGTGTCCATTCGGCCCAGTGTCCATTCGGCCCAGTGTCCATTCGGCCCAGTGTCTATTCGGCCCAGTGTCCATTCGGCCCCGTGTCCATTCGGAACAGTGTCCATTCGGCCCAGTGTCTATTCGGCCCAGTGTACATTCAGCCCAGTGTCCATTCGGGCCAGTATCCATTCCGCCCCATGTCCATTCGGCCCAGTGTCTATTCGGCCTAACGTCCATTTGGAGAAATCATGGAACGAATTTTAAGTCAAATTTTAGATTGAATCTTAAACGAGAATCCTCGAAAGCTCTAAAAGATAAGCTTCGACTTCTTTTCTCCCATCAAACATTCGGATTCTTGGCGTTCGGCCTAATGCCCACCCGTCATGTGCATTCGACCTACTGTCCATTTGACCTAATGAATATTCGGGCTAATGCCCATTCGGCCCAGTGTCCATTCGGCGAAATCTTGGGATGAATTTTAAGTCAAATTTTAGATTGAATCTTAGGAAAAAATTCTAGTATAAAAAAGATAAAAAATTAGTGAACGAAGTTGTAGAATAAATTTGTGAACAAATTTTAAGACAAATTTACGACTATTTGTCCTAAAAATAATCTAAAATTTACCAGGGTAAATTTTTGAGCACAATTAAGGAAACAATTTTGAGCACATTATTCACAAAGGTTTTAGAACAAATTTCAGGTCAATTTTCAAAAAAAAAAAAATTTAGAACAAAATTAAGGATAAATTTTCGAATAAATCGTAGACCAAGTCTTGAGACACATTACTGGACAAGTTTCAGGACAATTTTTTGGACAAAATTCACTGCCGATGGCGAATTTCGTAGGTAAATTCCACTTTACAAATTTCGGAAAAAGAATGGAAACAAATCAAATTTAAGGACACACTTTGGGTTAAATTTTAGAACATATTTGACGAAACTTTTTAGTTCAAATGATAAAAAAGTAAAATAAGTTTAAGTTTTAGGATAAATTTCTGAATAAGTTTCAGAACCAAATTTAAGATTTGTTTGAAAATTTTTCTAGAATAATCTATGATAAATTTTTCAACAAATATATGGACATAATTTAAACGTATTTTAAAGACAGATTTGGGTTCAATTTTGGAAAAAATCTAGGTCGAATTTTAGGACAACGTTTATATAACAATTTAAGGCAAATGTACGATAAGGTCAAATTATTACGAAGTTTGAGAAGATAAGTTTAGTCAAACTTTAGGACAATTATTCGACCTTAAGCCCCATTTTTTCAAATTGTTGTACCTAATGGTGAACAAATTAAAGAACAAATTTAAGGACAATTTTTTTTACAAATCTTAGAACAAATTTTGGCATAGATGTTTTTGCCAATTCTAGGACAATAATAGTTTCAAGCTTTACGATCAATGGTGTAACAATTTCAATGTCAAATTATAGAACAAATTATAGCGCAAATAAAACGACAAATAAAAAAAAAGTTTTAAAAGAAGTTTTGGAATAAACTTGCCAAATTTTAGATAATATTTAAGAATGTACCCTTAAACCCCTTTGGTCTAATTTTTAAGACAAATTTTAGGTCAAAACTTAGGACGGACCGATATTCTCTAAGCTCTAATCTGAAGTCCTATCAGCCAGCTAAAAAAAATAAATAAATAATTGTTCGGAAATCAGCCCCAATAAGACTTCAATTTGACTAGTATCGATGATCACGTACTGAAAATTTGCCGCGTCTGTTTTAATGAATCTGATTTCAAGATCCGTTATGGCTACAGCCATGGTTGGCTGTGTAGAGTTCAAATTGCTTTTGTTTAGAAAACATAGGATACTCTCGGTAGCCGGCTACCCAGAATTTAAAAAGAACCAAAACCTGAACCAGATCTTTTCTATTTTGAGTGATCGTGCACCCACAAACTACTACCTAATAAACCATGCTTTAAAGGTCGCATCGCTTGCTTGGAGTGAATCCCAGACCTTATACCCTTCCAAACCACCAACTCCGCGACGTCTAGAGAAGAGTCTGATGAGTCGTCCACCTTCCGTTAAGTAGATGGAGCATCAACACTTCCCGTCTACCTAATCCTTTATCCTTCCCCGTGAACGATGGAGATGGGGACGGCCGGTAATGATGGTTATCATGCTCTTGAGGTTTTAATATGGGTCGGATTGGTATGAATTTCTACTTACCACCTCCTAAGCAACTCTTATTACCTAATCAGAAGTCAAACATGATGAAGTCAGTGTCTGGATGTTGAACAGCGAATAACCTGCCGTGGGTAACATCCTTCATAACAGGGAGCATGAAACGTTGCGCTCAAACTGATATTATTTACACCGCCAATCGCTAAAATGGATAATTTTGGAATCAACATCAGGAACATCCCAAGGAAGCTACTTGAGATCGTTGATGTTTCTGTTTTACTTCAATGTCGTGTTTTTAGTGCAGAAGACTTTTCGCCGGTCCATCGCAGACGATTTCAAAATATTTCGTCTCATCATGCTCAATAGGGGATTGTAGTTTTTTCAAGAGGATGAATGTTTTGACGTTTCTTTGAAAAATTGTTGACGCCAACATATGCTGGGTTCCTGGCTTGGCTAGTTGCCAAAAATGACAGCGAACGCGCTTTAAGCAACGTTCACATTGCCAAGAGCCAATGTTGCTAACTCGACCTGAAATTTGTCGAATGCAAACAAACTTTATTTTGATGTGTTTAACTGGTACTCAGTTGATGAAGCGTTCGGATTTTATGGGCAAAATGATGCAAGGCGCAAGAAAAAGCGTGATTTCTTATACTTTGTTAATAACTATTTTAGATCCCACTTTTAAACAGTGTTGTACAGTTCATGTGGATGTCCACATGTGGATGTCCACAATCACCTTAAGCATTTGAAACGTAGCTAGTGCTACTAAATCCGAAGAGGTGCTCAATGTTTGAGTTCTCACGAAAGACCCTCCAAGCCCCCAGAATTTTTTATGATTATCGAAAACCTGAGAAGAAGTTCACCAGACACTTTGAGAGCAAACGGGTAAGGGTCGAATGTCCTGAGTTTTTACTCGCCTGGTATGGTCACCCTAATTATTACTATAGTACTATATTACCCACCCTAATTGTTCATATCATATTGATAAAAAAAATTCGATTAACATGTCAACATAACGATGCAATCGTAATAAAGTCTCTATCAGGGATATCTTGGCCCATATAGACACACTTTCACCTGCTCGGAGATTAATCCTTCATCATCGTGGCACAGACTGTTTGCGACACTAGCGCCCTTGGAAGGGTCAAAAGTGCAAAGAAAAATCGACCGAAGCCATAAACCACTCGTTTTCAGTAAACTGAAGAGAACGTAAATCAGTTAATTAATTCTGTATCCCAGTTTCGACTTACCTTGTACACTGTTCGATGTCCGACTTCCGGTTGCCGGCAAAATCTCCCCCCGTTGTTTAGACAGGCCAATGGACGATTTATATCGCAATATATTTCACCTGTTTACTTCTTTTAGCTGCTGCACCGATTTTCGCTTATTTGTTTGTTTGTTTGTAGTCAACTTGTTCACATTCACTTCAACCGGGATGGAGGAAAATATCACAACACTTCCTCTCGAACTACTTCCCCTAGGGCAAGATCCAGTTTCACGTTTACGTTTATTTATGCCCTCCTTCGTGAATGCTGCCAATTACTCTGTTTTATTGGAAAGTGGCGAACATTGATCAAGTGCTCCACCCTTGGACTGACTGGAACACTCTCGGCCATCAGCCGACCGGACGCAATATCCAATAGCTTTCTTAGATCTAACTCTCGTACCGAGCTAACAGACGCTGCCGACGTTCCCACGCATGCAGAAGCGGGAACTTCCTTTTCCCTTCAACTAGCGATATCAATTTCGTTCGAGGCGGCAAAAAAAGTGAAACACCATCCACACACTCACCGGCTCGGCGATTTATGGGTGCTATTTTTATCACTTTTCACTTCCACCGTCCGGTTTTTTGGTTTCCTGCCCTTATCACATCCGCCACCCCTTCCAGCGCAACGGAAACCCGATGGCACTCTTTGATTTTCTCCCCCTACTCTTCACCGGATTCGTGAGCAGAAAACGTCGGCGGAAGGCGGACACAATGCTGTTTTTATCCTTTTATCACATTAATGCTGGTCCTCGGCCGCATCCACCACAACGAAACAACAGACAACTTTGATCTTTTTTTTCTTCTTTCTCTCTCTCTCCCGCTTGGTAGTGGTCACTCGTTGGAGGGCGATTAGTCGGGTCGGGGTGGATGAAATTTTTCTCTACATACGTGTATATCACTTCGGCGCTTTCGGCGACAGGTAATCTATTACACTTTACTCGGGAATGTAATTGTTGGTATCACTTTCGCATGCTATGCAAATTCAAAAGGCAGGTTTGCACGTGTGGAACTGCAAATCGATTTCGGAATGGTATCTACTGTTTTAACTTCAAATGAAGACACTGGTCAGCGACTGTTTTTGGGTATTAAAAAGTGTGATTTTTTCTCGGTTCTGAAAAAATAAACAAAATATTTTGCATTAGCGAAGTTGTATTATCTGGTGTATTTTCATTCGCCTAGCATGATGATATAATTAAAATGTTTGTGCTGAACAGCGTGGGTTCAATTTGGTACAGTTTTCCTATTATGTTTTTGAAGTGCAATAATATTGTGCACATTAACTAGCTTTCTACTTCTGTCAGTTAACAGTCGCTTGATGTAGTAAGCATTATCTCGAAGACAAACGAACCGTTCTCTTTTAATCTTGCATCCATAAGTGAATTTGAAAAAATCGTTTTGACTCTTAAATACTCACTAATAATACTAATAATACTAATAACGTCCAACATACTAAACAAAACAGAAAGTTTCGTTTGGCAAAGCAACCTAAAACATTTGGTTGTGTGCTGGAATCAAAATCCCTTGTATATTGAAGATGATAAAATAAAGGTACGACTACACGATTTAGCTCCACGTGAGTCAATTTTGAAAATCCATGTCACTATAAGTATAAATAAAATCTTTCACCTGATAGTAGGAGAAACTTCTTCCTAGGTAATCCCAACGGTGATCTTGTGGTGAGAATGCAGGTCGAAAGACCTATTCCATCCTACCTTTCTACACAGTTCAAAACAAATGGAACAATAATTACATAAACCACGCTATACACGCTTCAAGGGCTGATTCCTACGTGCCCGTTCTGCTATTATGGGACACACTATGGAAAACTCTGTGCGAAAGCGAAGGAAAAGACATCTGCTGCAATCAAACCTAAACACCCAGTAAAGTTCAGCCGGAAATGAACCGAAATTCTGGCTGGTTCTAGTTCGTATTCCGGCTCCATTGACACAACCGATTCTAGTTAGAATCGGTTGTGTCAATGGAGCCGGAATGCGAACTGGATCCAGCCAGAATTCCAGTTCATTTCCGGCTGAACTTTACTGGGCAGTAGCTGATATACACGCAGCAACGCACAAACACCCATCGAAAACCGTTCCTAAGTTCTATATACCAACAAACAGAATTACCAACGAACAAGCAGATATCAAATAAGATGAGTAAACAAAGATTTGTATCTATTATCACAGATATATTTAGTAATTTTGGTCACACAACTTTTGATAAATTATGAGAAAGAATCGGTAGCCAAAATTACTAAACATTATATGACGACAAATTGCTCGCAGATTTCTACTGATTTTTGTAAAAAAAATTAGACCACATCGATTGTTTTTGGATTTTCACACAGATTTTGACACATTTTTCCATTCTGAACATCACTAATTGTAAAAAGATTATTTTTGGATAAATACAGATTTCAATGTGGCATCCATTGTACATAGTCGCAGGGCCATAGAGAGAAAATACGGGCCTGGGGGGTCCACCCCACCACTGTATATTGCCCGTGTACCAAAAAGTTAAATCCATTCGAGTTCACTTTGAAAAGAGCCATTTTTGTTAATAGTATTAGTAAAACTAAAGAAATGGAAAGATTAAAAATCTAGTGGTTACAAAAATTAAAAATATTATCTGAACGGAAGTCAATTGTCAAAAAATGTATAATCGGGAAAACCCAAACCAGAGCCTGTAAAAAAATGATAAAAGACAACAGTAAACTAGACAAAGAAATTGCAAAGATTAAAGAAGTCGAACATTTTTGAATAAATGATGAAAATAATCAAAAATCGGTAAAAGTAGGAAAAATTTGAGAATCAATGAAAATGAAAAAAACTACTAAAAAGAGTACGAGCAATAATATAAAAAATGTATAAAACTGAAAAGCTCGATAAATCGAAAATAATAAAATATATTTGACATTAATAACATGAAATATTTAAAGCAATAGAAAAAGTGAATAAAATGTTAAAAATGCATAAAAGTAGAGTAATAGATATAAAAGACAAAAATAAAATGACCATGAAGAAATTATCAAAAATGGAATCCTATGCACACAAGCCGACACAATTGGGATGACTCGGTGGGTCCACCTTCCATTATCTGCATTGTCCCACTCTTGCTGTCATTTAGCCAACGAGTCCGCTTGGACCAGTATCCTTGCATTACGTGCATTTCTCCGCTGGTAACATTCCACGTCCTCAGCCAGAGCGATGTGGATGGAGATCATCCCGGTGATAACGCATACTGCCTCTGACGATAATGTTCTGTAAGCACTCGCGACTCGTACGGCCATCAGCCGGAATGTCCCGTTCAGCTTTTCACGGTTCCGCTTGGTTTTCAGCGCAGCACCCCAGACAGAAACCTCATATCGGAGTATCGATGATCAACGTCTCGTGCTGCTTCTCGGACCACCGACGTTTAGCATGATACTCACTACTTTGTTCGACGCCTTCGGCGACTTGTGGCTAGATGTCGATATGGTTGTTCAAGCTCAATTGGTCGTCGATTATCACTCCCAATTGCTTCAGTGCACGCTTCGATGCAATCACGTGCTACCCGCCGTCGATCTACATCCGCTGAACCGCTTTGCAAATGCTGACCAACAACTTGACCCCGTTCATCCAGCTTTCAATCGTGTCTGTTGTCTCCGTCACCGACACCTCCACTTTTTCAAGTGTCTTAGCCATCACCGTTAATGATACATTGACCGCAAAACCCACGATTTTAACTGTCCAGGGCAGCCACAAAGCTAAGACCCCATCGTACATCCTGTTCCAAAGAGTTGGATCGAGAATGAAGCCCTGAGGAACCCCCGCTGTGACTCACATTGACTTCTGCCCTTCGCTCGTCACGTACAGCAGCACTCTGCTCTGGAAGTAGCTCTTCAGGATCTGGCACAGATATTCAGTAACCTTCATTCTGTGCAGCGATGGCTTTCCAACTGGCGCTGCTAAATGCATTCATCAATGCAGTATCGATGTCCTCTTCGCTTCTGTTTAGATGGCTTCTCAGCACTCTCGAGCACTGTCCGAATTACCTCCACTGTCGATACTCCTTTGCGAAATCCGAAATGCATCTTGAACAGTCCGCGCTCAACCCCCTCCCCCCTTCTCTGCATTTTGTCAGCTTCGACTCTCGAGAACCCTCGACGATTATCTTCAGCTTACTCGGGCACATTTCGGGTGGCGTCGTTGAGCCCTGCATTTTCGCCATCACGACTCGGTACGCGTTGCCTTAGGGATTGGCGTATACCTTTCGGCACAGACCCTTGTGGCAATCTGACTTGCTGAGTTTGATCTCCCATTTTAAAGCTCGCCTAGCTTCCCGAAACGCTGCCTTGCGCTCTTCTCTATCTAGCTCCGGTATTGCTCTCTGAGCCCGCCTTCTGGCTGTAAGATAAACAGCACGGAGCGTACTAAGCGTCTCATTTCACCAGTAAGCTAAACGCCGTTTATGCGTGGTTCCTGTTTTTGCGGCAATGTGTCGTCACAAGCCGCCACAATCTTTCTTCTTAGGTCAGCCGCATCTACGTTCTCGTTCCCGCCGTTCAACCAAAGTGCCTCAACGAAGAGGTCTTTGTTGAAGGCTTTCATCTTCCACTTTAGCTCGCCGGTCATCCTTTTCCGTGCTGCAGAAAGGTTACATTGACCGAAAGGGTAGCGAATCGCCTGGTGGTCGCTAGGCGTATACGTTTCGTATACTCTCCAATCCATGTACGCCGTCAATGAAGGACTACAGAATGTGGCGTCGATGATAGACTCCCTACCGTCTCTCCGAAATGTGCTAACAGAACCTTCATTCCACAATCGTAATCGTCTAACTTAGCCAGAGCTTCCTGCAGGATACACCCTCTTGTGTTGGTTACTCTACTCCACAGCCCAGGCGTTGAAGTCACCACCAAAAACTACCGGTTTAACTGCTCCAGCATAAGGCTGAACTACTCTACTGTCCACCTTGGTGGAGCGTAACAGCTGCACACGAAGACGTCGTTGATTTTGGCGATCACGAAGATCTCGTATGAGCGTTCTATCACTTCTTGAATGGGGAATCTGTCCATAACTTGTATCACAGCCATTCCCAATTGATACGGCTTTGCGATCCAAACGACATCACCCATAGTTTCTGTAGTAGATTTATCTAGGTTATCTTCATAACCGTTGGTTTCCAGTCGCCCTCTTGTAGACAGAGCATTTGAAGCCACCCCACAGTGGAAGAAATCCGAGAAAAAGGCAATTAATTGGAAACCGCTGAAAAAGTATGACAATATATACACCAAAAGTTGCGGAATTTAGGAAAGGAAATAAAATGCAATCAAATTTGTTCACCGCACGGACTTGTGACCGGAGATATGGGGCTTTGAAGATCCGGAACTTTACCGGTATTCATCAAATCTGAGGCCTAATTCAGAAGCCGCTGAAAAAGTTCAAAGAATTACAAATTGAACAAATTTGATTGCATCTAGATCGCTAGAGCTTTCCGCAACTTTAAGGGTATAGCTTTTTGTACTTTTTCAGCGGCTTCTGAATTAGGCCTCTGATTTGGTTAAAACCGGTAATGTTTCGGATCTTCAAAGCCCCATATCTCCGGTCACAGGTGCGTGCGGTGAACAAATTTGATTGCATTTTGATCGCTAGAGTTTTCCGCAGCTTTAAAGATATAATTCTTTGTACTTTTACTGCGTCTTTTTATATAGACCTCAGACTTGATGAATACCGGTAATGTTCCGGATCTTCAAAGCCCCATATCTCCGATCACAAGTGCGTGCGGTTAATAAATTTGATTGCATCTTGATCGATAGGGTTTTCCGCGGCTTTAAGGTTATAATTCTTTGAACTTTTTTAGCGGCTTCTTAATTAGACCTCAGATTTGATGAAAACCGGTAATGTTCCGGATCTTCAAAGCCCCATATCTCCGGTCACAAGTGCGTGCGGTTAACAAATTTGATTGCATCCTGATGGCTAGAGTTTTCCGCAGCTTTAGGGATATAATTCTTTGTACTTTTACTGCGGTTTTTTAATTAGACCTCAGATTTGATGAATACCGGTAATGTTCCGGATTTTCAAAGCCCCATATCTCCGGTCATAAATGCGTTCAGTGAACAAATTTGTTTACATTTTGATCGCTGGAGTTTTCCACAACTTTAAGGGTATAATTATTTGTACGTTTACAGCGGCTTCCGGATTAGGCCTCAGATTTGAAGAAAACCGGTAATATTCCGGATCTTTAAAGCCCCATATCTTCGGTCACAGTTGCGTGCGGTGAACAAATTTGATTGCATTTTATTACGCAACTTTTGGTGTGTATATTGTGATACTTTTTCAGCGGCTTCCAATTAATTGCCTTTTTGGTTTGATTTCTTCCACTGTGCACCCGTCTGATGATCATTTCCTTCTGCTGAAGTGCAAAGCACGTACTTCGGCCATTGCGTGCAGATAGCCCATCTCCTCGCATTTCCAGCACATCCTGGCTCTATAAGGGCCTTCGCAAGCCTCTGCCAAATGTCCAAAGGCCAAACACTTGAAGCATTATATTATTATATTTTTTCGCACGGAGCATTTTGGGTTTTGCCCTTGCTGTGTTATGCGAATCTCTGACACAGTGGACCATTATTTTCTTCGCAAATCGTGGGAATCAAATGATCATGTCCCATTTAAACCTGATATGGCTCGCTAAATGCGTTAACATCCCAACTCGCTTGGTGTCCTCTAGTTGTTGTGCAATTTGTGTTGGAGATGAAATGTACAGTTCTCTAATCAACAATGGTTAGAATAGCACAAGTCAATCTCCAACATAAACGTACAGCAACTATGAATTTATCTCGACTCATGCAGGAAGGTAAAGCTTCCATAGCATTGGTTCAAGAACCGTATTTCCATAAAGGAAACTTCTATTTTGGAAAGTTACTTAACACTGCCTTCATTGCTTACAACAAGACAGGCATGACTAACCCACGTGAAATGCCTCGTGCTTGCATTCTTGCAAATAAGGCTATTGACGCGTGTCTCATATCGGAGCTCACAACTCGCGATATCTGTGTTGTCACAGTTACATTGACTGTCGGAAACGTAGACAAGAAATATATATACTGTTCAACTTACCTACCGCATAACGAATCATCTCCTTCTGATGACTTCAAAAGCGTTGTATCATATTGTAGCAGAAATGGGCTTCCGCTCATTATCGGCAGTGATGCGAATGCTCATCACATCATTTGGGGCAGCTCAGACATCAATCTGAGAGGCTCTGAACTGATGGAGTACATAAGTAGTACAAATCTCCATATTCTGAATGTGGGAAACCGACCAACTTTTGCGAGGTCTGGGAGGGAGGAGGTGTTAGACATAACACTTTGCTCTGATAGAATTTTGCATGAACTGGGAAATTGGCAGGTTCCAAATGAAACTGAACCGTCTCTATCCGATCATAAATATATATTTTTCGAGCATTTTGATGTCACCTTCAATGTGGTGACATATCGTAATCCTAAGTCTACAAACTGGGACCTCTTTTTGGAAAACTTAGCGACTAAATTTCATGGATATTTTCCGAAAATTAGTCAACTAGACGACTTAGATGACGTCGTGGATACGACAAACTCATTCATATTAGCATCCTACGAAGAAGCTTGTCCACTTCGTACTGTTAAATCGACTAGGGGAACCCCTTGGTGGAGGGCTGAGCTTGATAGAATGAAGAAAGTTATGAGAAGAGCTTGGAACCGGCGTCAGCGTGATGACTCCAGGGCTTTCAGGTCAGCTCGTAGTGCATATAAGAAATGTCTTAGATCTGCAGAACGGGCTGGCTGGCAAAGCCTATGCACTAATGTCTCTAGTCTGAACGAGGCTAGCAGATTAAATAAAATTCTCTCCAAATCGAATGATTTTCAGATGAACTCCTTGAAAACCAGAGATGGTGTTTATGTGACAGACGAAAAAGATGTTCTTAATTGTCTCTTCGACACACACTTTCCAGGTTGTATCGATCCGGAGTTGATCAATGTTCACAGATCTCATTCTGGTGATTCGGACTCGTGGGCGCTAGCACGCACATTGGTTTCCACTGAATCGGTCAAGTGGGCAGTTGACAGCTTTGCTCCATACAAATCACCCGGAAAAGATGGGATACTTCCCGTGCTACTGCAAAAGGGATTTGATATTCTTAAACATGTCTTGAAAAAGATTTTGCTTTCCAGTCTTGCTACCGGGTATATCCCGAAAGCATGGCGAGAAATAACTGTTAGATTTATTCCCAAAGGGGGGCGCTCAAGCTATGAAGAAGCCAAGAGTTTTAGGCCTATCAGCTTAAGTTCTTTTCTTCTGAAAGCTTTGGAACGGATAATCGATCATCACATCAGGAACGTTAGTTTAGTTGAATATCCTCTGCACAAAATGCAACATGCATATCAGTGTGGGAAATCCACGATCACTCTGCTTCACGATGTTGTTTACAACATTGAGAAAGCCTTCTCGCTCAAGCAATCTAGCTTGGGTGTATTCCTAGATATTGAGGGTGCTTTTGACAATGTGTCCTTCCAGTCTATTCTGGAAGCGACGCGCGGTCATGGGATACCTGCATGTATCTCAGGTTGGATAAACGCAATGCTTAGTAACCGCATACTTTGCTCGTCACTGCGACAGGCTGAGATACGGAAGTTGAGTATTTGCGGTTGTCCTCAGGGCGGCGTTCTGTCACCTTTGTTATGGAACTTAGTAGCTGACGGCTTGTTGAAGAAACTCAATGAGCTTGGATTTCCAACCTACGGGTTTGCTGACGATTACCAAATACTAATTACTGGATTTTGCATCGGAACAATCTTTGACTTGATGCAACAGGCATTAAGAGCTGTCGAACAGTGGTGTCGACAAGTTAAACTATCAGTTAACCCAAGCAAAACTTCAATGGTTCTTTTCACGAAGAAGCGAATAACAACCGGGGTTCGTCCCTTGCAGTTCTTTGATTCTGAGCTGCTGTGTGCAGATCAAGTCAAATACGTTGGAGTCATATTGGATTCCAAACTGAATTGGTCTGCTCACATTGAGTTCAGAGTCAAGAAAGCGTGCATGGCCTTCGGGCAGTGCAGACGAACTTTTGGAAAGACCTGGGGTCTCAAACCTAAATACATCTATTGGATTTACACGACAATTGTACGTCCAATACTGTCATACGGATGCCTTGTGTGGTGGCAGAGGGGAGAGGTGGTGACAGTCCAGTCAAAGCTAAACCATCTGCAAAGAATGGCGCTCATGGCGTTGACTGGTGCTTTCACCACGACTCCGACTGCTGCTCTTGAGGCACTTCTAAATATCAAACCATTACACATACACTTAAAACAAGAAGCACTATCATGTGCATACAGACTGCAGGTTACTGGGCTTTGGAACAGTAATCATGTTGATCTTGCTACCAGTCATACACGATTGTGGTCACAAATGGTTACATGGGGTGAAGATATTCTTGCTCCCAGCGATATTACACTCACTTGTAGTTTTCCTTACAGGACATTCCATGTTAAGATTCCCTCTCGAGAGGAGTGGTTGTCTGGCTTTATGGAAAGACAACAACAAACGCAAGTAGTCTGTTACACTGACGGTTCTCTGATGGAGGGACGTGCTGGTGCTGGTGTCTACTGTCGTGAAATGAGACTGGAACAATCTCACTCACTAGGTAGATACTGTACTGTATTCCAAGCAGAAATCTTTGCGATTATGTGCGGGGTGCAATCGGCCCTTCAACTGAGTTTGTCCGGCAGAGTTATAAACTTCTGCTCCGATAGTCAGGCTGCAATCAAGGCCCTTAGCTCAGACAAATCCCGGTCCATGCTAGTGATCGCGTGCCGAACCCAAATCGAAGAACTAAGCATTGTCAACACTATTTACCTTGTCTGGGTGCCCGGACATTGCGGTATTACTGGAAATGAATGGGCTGACGAATTGGCCAGGGCAGGTTCAGCGATTGACTTCATTGGTCCTGAGCCCGCGCTGCCAATTTCGACAAGTTGGATAAGGGAAAAAATACGGTCCTGGGCTTCGTCCGAGCACCGCAATTATTGGAGAAATCTACAAACGTGTCGCCAAACAAAGGCGTTTCTAGAACAACCATGCCCAGTGGTTTCGAAAAATCTCTTACATTTTTCGAAGCTCCACTGCGGCATGCTGACCAGGGCTTTAACCGGCCACTGCAAACTCAATTATCACATGGCAACTATTCAGCGCGCTGAGTCTTTTTCATGTGATCTTTGTGAATCCGACTACGGAACTTCATATCATCTGATATGCAACTGCCCAGCGCTAGCGCAATTGCGATTACGAGTCTTCAGCCGTCCTTATATAGACGAAACCATGTTTGGTCGACTGAAACTCAGAGACATACTAAAGTTTCTTATCCAATGTGGTAAAGAGCTTTAGGCTTATTCGCAGGCAAGTTGAACTACTTGTGAGTTTAATTTACCTGTTGTTTATTTTTTGTTTTGTGCTGTTTTTCCCACCCTTCCAAGTCTACTTCCCCACACCTCCTTGTCCTTTCCTTCCGCTCAGGAAATGATGAAAACACACGGCAAGGCACAAATCCCCGACTATGTACGGGGAACGTGCCATTTGAGCCAATATATTCTGATTCCTGATTATATTATTATATTTTTTAAGGCGCCTCGAAAACAAGGAGTCGTTACATTGCATTTTACAGTCATTGAGTTCTTCGATTAGATATATCGCTTGGGGGGGCGACAATATACTGGTAGGGCCGCGGAAGAACCTCCCCATCACCCAACCCGGGTGTGGCGGAAGTACCTACCTCCTCAGCGCCTGTTCGGAGTGAGGCGGACGGCCCGTTATGCGGTGATGGTAGGTAGGGTGTTTAGGGCCAGTACGCTTGCGGTCCGCCTTAGAAGACTTCAAAAATATTGGCATACTTCAATAATGCCAGTAGTGTCTCTTCCTGTGCTGAGTTGTTCGATAGTATGTCCCGAATCGAAGAGGGCAGGTTATGGAGTCGCTGCAGGTCTTCGAGTTCCCGGCAGATTGGGAGTAGGTGCTCTACCGTGATTCTTGTATTGCAAGTCGGGCACATTGGAGGCTCGACGCGGGTTATGGTGTGGGTGATCTTCATGTGTTCTAGTCGTAGGCGCGAGAGTGCTCTTCGTTCCCTCCGGTCTTCAAGGTTGGTCCACTTCGCGAGATCTCTTTTTCCCTTCTGTGGGTAGCCTCGGAAGTTCCTCCAGTGGGCGATAAAGTGCTCGGAGACCTTGAATGCCCTAATAACGTCAGATGATGAGACCTGTTTGGAAAACAGAACGCATGAATGGCGGCCGAGTGCGGCCCCCTCATTACCGAGAATTCCACTGTACCTGGGAACCCAGCAGATATAACGTAAACGTAGTAAACGGGTCGCAGGATTACTCTATGGCTTGAACGTAGGTGTGCTTGGACTCCCCCGATTCCAGTGCTTTGATGACCGAGAGGGAATCGGAGTATGGTAGTCCGAAGTACCTTCATTCCCCGCAAAGATATACACAAAGCCATCTGGAGATCACCTGACCAATGCACTGAAAACCAAATCGATCACATTCTAATCGACGGGCGATTCTTCTCTGATATCACCAACGTTCGTACCTACCGCAGTGCGAATATAGATTCGGACAATTACCTAGTTGCAGTATGTATGCGCTCAAAACTCTCGACGGTGTACAACACTCGTCGTAGTCGGACGCCAAGGCCCAACATCGCGCAACTACGGGACGCCGGGGTTGCCCTAGACTACGTACAGCAGGTAGAAGCAGCACTACCCACGGAAGAAGAGCTGGGCGCAGCTACTCTTGAAGATGGCTGGAGGGAGATGCGTTCCGCCATAGGCACTACTGCTACAGCGACAGTAGGTACAGCGTTTCCGAATCGAGGAAACGACTGGTTCGATGACGAATGTAAGCAGTTAATAGAGGAGAAGAATGCAGCACGGGTAACGATGCTGCAGCACGGAGCGAGACAGAATGTGGAGCAATACAAACAAGCACGGAACAGGCAAACCTCGGTCCTCCAGCGAAAGAAGCGCCAACAGGAGGAACGAGATCGCGAAGCGATGGAACAACTGTAACGCGTAAACGACACACGGAAGTTCTACGAGAAGCTGAACAGTTCGCGCAAAGGCTACGTTCCGCAAGCCGATATGTGCAGGGACTTAGACCTTCTTACGAACGAGTGTGAGGTGATTGAGAGGTGGAAGCAGTACTATGACGAGCAGCTCAACGGTGAAGCAGCAGAAGACGAAGGTGTTATGGCAACAGATCTTGGAGCACGCGCAGAAAACTATAGGCTGCCGGCCCCTGAGCTCCAAGAAGTCAAGGAGGAGATCGGTCGGCTGAAAAACAACAAAACTGCCGGTGTAGATAAACTACCCAGCGAGCTATTAAAATACGATGGTGAAACACTGGCTAGAGCGCTGCGCTGGGTAATCGCCAAAATTTGGGAGGAGGAGATTCTTCCGGAGGAGTGGATGTAGGGTGTCGTTTGCCCAATCTACAAAAAGGGTGACAAGTTGGATTGCTGCAACTACCGCGCGATCACACTACTTAGCGCCGTCTACAAGATCCTCTCCCAAATTCTTTGCCGTCGATTGTCACCATTTGCAAGGGAGTTCGTGGGGCACTGCCAAGCGGGATTCATGGGTTCCCGCGCCACAATAGAACAAATATTCGCGAATCGGGAGATTTTGCAGAAGTACAACGTTATTCGATGTCAAATCGGCATATGACACAATCGATCGAGATCTGCTATAGCCGATAATGCACGAGTACGGTTTTCCGGATAAGTTAACACGATTAGTCAAAGTGACGATGGATCGGGTGATGTGCGTTGTTCGAGTATCAGGGACACTCTCGAGTTCCTTTGTATCTCGAAGAGGGTTACGGCAAGGTGATGGTCTATCGTGCCTGCTGTTCAACGTTGCGTTAGTAGGTGTAATAAAGAGAGCGGGGATAGATACGAGTGGCACGATCTTCGAGAAGTCCATCCAGCTTCTTGGCTTCGCCGATGACATTGACATAATGCCACGGAACTTTGCGGCGATGTCGGAAGCGTACATCAGACTGAAAGCTGAAGCCAGCAGGATTGGCCTTGCCATCAAAGTTTCGAAGACAAAATACATGAGAGGAAGAGGTTCTAGAGACGACAATGTGGACCTCCCATCCCGAGTTCGGATTGACGATGACGAAATCGAGATGGTCGACGAATTTGTGTATTTGGGCTCACTGGTAACCGCCGACAACGATACCAGCAGAGATATTCAGATCTTTGATTCAGATCGTGCTTACTTTGATCTCCGGAGGACGCCTTTAGCTTCCCGAAACAGGTTCGACTGCTTACCTCCAATGCCCACCCTGAAACTTCGGTCACTGAGGTACTGCTTGAGGAAGCAGCCGCTAACACTCCATTGGTGCAGCTGGCGAAATACTCTTTCACGCCATACCTTGTTGTAGGCTTTGGAAAGATCTAGGATGGTGATGTCTGCATGCAAGTCGTTGCCTATGGCGTCACTTACTATTTCACCGAGGCAGCCTAGATGAATTGCTGTGCCAAGTCCCCTACGGAATGCGAACAGTCGATGGTCGAGAAACTCTTGTTTCTCGAGGAAGGTCATCAGGCGTCTGTTTACCGTTCTTTCCATCGTCTGCACAATACAGGTTCTACCTGTATTGTGCAGATGGAGGTCATTCGGGCTCCTGGTTCCCTCGCATTTCTTCGGAATGGGAATCATGAGTGCGGTTCTCCAGCTGTCTGGGAAGGACCCGCCTTCCCATATCCTGTTGAATACGTTTAGGAATGCTCGCACCGGTGGTAAATGCCTTAACAGGTGATAACCAACGTTGTCGAGTCCCGTTGAGTTGCCCTTTGCAGTACTCAGTGCGGTGACCAGTTCTCCTCCTGTGAAAGGTTTGTTTTAATCCTCGCTAGCGTCTGGACTGAATGTTGTAGGGTTCGCTTTCATTGTCCTCTTCGTTCTCAGGAAGGAAGGTGGGAGGGAGGAATCCCCAGAAAGAAGCGCGAAGTGTTGACCGATTGCATTAGCAATTTCAGAGGGGTCAACTGTAGTGGTACCATTAACCGTTAGTGTGAAGCCGTTTTGCCTGCTTTTGCCGCTTAGGGCATTGACCCTTCTCCACAGATCCGTAGTAAACGAATCGGAGCTGATCCCGTCCAGGAAAGATGCCCAGATGGCCTCCTTGGCTTTCTCGATGACCCGCCTGGTCTGGTTCCTGAGGCGGCGAAAATCCGCCCATCTCTCATCCCACCGATGATGGTCAAGGGGGGTATTTTTAACATTTCGAAGAGCTTTTCGTCGATCTTTGATTACCCTCGCTTTTGGTTTCCCCCAAAGAACCGCTCGCTGGTTTGGGGAATGCATGGTTGTTATGACCTCTACAATCTCGTCTGGTAAACAGTCCCGGTCTCGATCGAGTGCATCCGAAATCTTCGTTATCTTCGTAGGTGGGCCACTCCGCCCGATCATAGAGCCAACGGTGACACCGCGACGTAGAGGGGAGCATCCGATCATAGGAGACTACGATAGGGAAGTGATCGATGTTTCCAGTATCGGCGAAAACCGATCATCCGCAGGCTCCAACAATGGAGATAGAACATATGGTTAAATCTAAGGCGGATGTGGATCGGCCCTGGAGGAAGATGCTGCTGCCGTCATGTAACGTCACCGCGTTGCTCTCTTCAATGGCCTCGATGATGTCATTACCACGATGGCAACACCTTTTTGAACCTCACGCTGTGTGGTGGGCGTTAAATTCACCCATTAATAGGAAAGGGGTGTGTAGTTGCTTGGAGAGATTTCGCAATTTATTTCCTACGTTACTGACTTCCTGAGGGATGTAAATAGACGCTACTGTGTGGGAAAGTTGATTTTTCTTCCCACTACACTGAGGTCTCAATCCGTTGGTGTTTTATTGGATGGCCAGTGTGCAGTTTGTTCCGTCGGGTAGTAGGGTTGAACTGGGGTTAGAGCTATTCCTGGCCGGACTTCTGCTGGATACCATTTGGATGGGCCTTGTGGAAGTTAGAGGTACGGGTGGTGATGAATCCGCCGCGGGTGTGCCTGTCGTTAGTGTTTCTGTAGAAAAGGTAGAGGCAACAGCAGTTGGGTTCAGATGGGTTCTGAGGTTGTAGAGACTTACCTGGGAAGACCCCGGGTTCCCCGCGCTGACAGCCGTCGGGGACTTATCGAATGTCTCCGGTACCTCCCGAGTCGGAGGCGACGCGAGGAAGGGGGGTTTTTTGATGCACGGTAAACAGGATTTGTTGTTAGCTGTTTTGGAATTGACGTTATCTTCGGTGACGCTGAGGTTTGGCGTTAATGCGGCTGATTTTGTACCATGGCGCCCAGTGAGAATGTAGAATGCAACAGTTGAGACCGGTCGGATTACAGGGTTGGTAAAGCTTACCCGGGAAAGCCCCGGGCTCTCCGCGCCGGCAACCGTCGGGGACTCATCGAGTATTTCCGGAGCTTTCCGAGTCGGGGGTGACGCGGGGAAAGGGTACGGTATGCAGATTTTTTTGATCGTTCTCTCCCATTGTGATTTCGAGTGTACGGATCCTGCAGATCCGGTGTAGTTGTAGCGATTTTCAACGTTCATGTCTCCTCTCCTGTAGAGGAATCGAACTGGGTACCAAGAGCAACCGGCGACAGGGCTTAGATTGCGGAACCGAATGCTGGTGTGGCTATGGTCCAGTCGGTTGGAGGTCGATTCTTCCGTATTAAGTTTATTTGCTTTTAGCCGAAGCAGCGGGTCAGGCCAACGATGGTTGGCGGCGGAGTACCGCCTGGCAGGTATTGGCCTAAAAGATTTGGGGGCAGTCGGTTGTTGACTGTTGCATTTAGTCTGAAGGTACTTGCCTGGATAAAACTGGGGCCTGCGCCGTCAGCCGCCGGAGGTGCGTCGGGAAAACCCGGAACGTTGGGGTCGACGCGGGAGGATTGTTTGTTTGGTTTCGACTCTATATTGAGTCTACGCTGTATTCACTCTTGTCCAGCTCGTAGTTACAACCGACCAGAATACGACGTACATAGCTTAATAGGCTTGAATCTCCCAATTATAGCATCTGATGTCTTTTTTAATCTTTCAAAAGTGCCTCTTTATTTCTCTTTTAAATGTCCTTTTCTTACATAGAAATCGAAAAGAGAAAGTCCGTTTGCTATGAAATTTGGCAGCCGAATAAATCCAACCGATTCCAGTGATAGAACAAACTCTGGCCGATATCAATGTCGATGAAATGAGCTTCTTCTCGGTTAATTGGTCATTCAATCCGGGACCTGGAGAATTTCCTTTGGTCTCTGAGAAGACACATCGACGTTTTGGTGACTCATCTTTTGCTAGAGTTATCTGGCCAATGGAATTTTTTTTCGTTTTTGCTGGAAATTCGCTAACACGCTTTCAATCCTTAAAACGGGAAAAGGGGAAACATTAATAACTATCGTGGAATAACTTCATTGAGCGCTCTCTCGAGTTGGTGATTATGGACCGACTTCACGATGAATGCAAGCAGTACCTAATCTACGATTAATATAGCTGCATGCCTGGATGCTTAACAGCGACTAACCTGCCGAGTCTAGCATAACAGGAAGTATGGAATGTCGTGCTCAAACTGATTTCATATTATACCAACTTATCCCATGTTTGACATATAACAATCCAAAAAAAATTGAAATTTGGAATAAACGGTAGATTTGCAGCGGTCCCAGAGAATCGAGACAATCTACATCACATACTTATTTTGACATCAGGAATAGCGGATGGAAGCTACTTGAGACCTTTGATGTTTCTGCTTTACGTCAATGATCTTTATTTAATACTGAAAACTCCTCGCCGGTCCAGTACAGACGACCTCAAAATATTTCGTCTCATCCGCTCAATTCAGGATTGCCGATTTTTCCAAAAATAGCAGGAAACCTTCGCTGAATGTGGTGTAGCAAGAACTGGGTGTGTGTAAATCCGTAAAAAGTGCCATATACATATCCCCTTCAAACTGAAACGGTCGGTACAGTTGTCCTCGTTTCTTCCTCCTTTAAGATTCAAAACAATTCGTTAATTAAATTATTCATTAAATGAATAATTTTATTGCCGTCTATTTTTGAAACATCTTCAAACCCAACTCTGCACAGTAGGCCTGGCCGTTTTAATATTTGCGACATATAAAAATATGCTTCAAATATTAATATTGACAAGAAAAACACTACAGAATAACTGCAGTGTTTTTCAGGATGCTTTTCAATACTGGCTGTGTAAGGGTTAGAATAGAATCGAATAGAATGGAATACTATTCCCCAGGCCTTTTAAGCTGCCGAAAACCTTCGGAGAAGGCACAGTCGATTGAGAGGTGACGGGGCCAGGCAGTCCCCTTTCGGCTGTCCTGTTTTTTTACTCGTCTGATAAGGTCACCCAAGGTATTAAAAACTCTGTTTTGGGATGGTCTACCGTAGATGAGTTGGCGGCAATCGATTGAGAGACATTCTTCTCTGCATCTTCCACGCAAGCTAGTCCATGATGTGCTGTCTGATTACAGTTGCACGTAGGAGTTTGCCCCTCATGGGAGCAGTTTGTTTAATTGTTGTTCCGTGAGTTTAAAGTTTTATAGTCAAGTAGAAGGAAACAGTTCTTTCGATCGTCATTCTCACTACAAAAACCGCCGTTAGGAATACCCGGGCAGAAGTTTCTTCAAATATCAGGTGAACCGAATTCTATTTCGTTCAAGAAGAGTATAAATATTTTCTGCCTTGGAATATCTCAAAATGGCCTGAGGATGTTCCCCTTCACAGGCGTGCTTCCTACTTTAGCTAAAACAATTGGAAATGCTGCTTTAAACCGGAACCAATTTGCTATTGGACGTGGAATAAATTGGGAGGAGTACCCAGCATTTTTTGAAAGTCAGCTGCATTTTTCGTCATCCATTAAACAACAACTGTATCCAGTCAACTTGTACAGCTTTAAAGCGCTCCTCTTGAAAACAATTTGCTAACGTTCATCGCGATTTGAGAAGTTTTGAACCATGTAAGGTTGCTATTCCGCTCTTGCCTCTAGCTTCTGAACGTAACGTTGCAAAACATCGTCATTTTTGGCAATGCTACGCCATGAAATCTGATGAAAGTATCACCAACCTTTCCCCTCATCTTATGATACGCGACTCTCGATTGCCTACCTGCTACACGCTGATGACCCTATGTCAACATAATCTTGAACCTTTTAGTACACTTGAGATGGCATTGTTTCCCATGGGCATCTTTGCATTTTCCATGTGAGTGAACAAAATTTTTCCACTCGTTCCAAATTGGCTCACTTCCATCGTTGCAGCAACAAAATGTACAAGAGAAATTAACCGGATGTAAACAACGCACTTCAAAGAGAAACTGTGCAAAATTTAGTTAATTTCTGTTGAGTGGGAAAAAGTTACAGCCGGATGTAAGCGTTGCAATAGTTTGGTGTTCAGAATAGTTTTTTCCCCGGTCATTTTTTTTTCTTATGCGGGGAAATCCTGTGTAGTTCCATAGGCAATTAATCCAAATGGTTAGAAGTTGTTTCTTTTTTGTAATTTTTATAAGACAATCATTCAAAAATCTTCTGAACGATTCGAATCTGAAGATCACTCTTCGCTCCTGACTCCGGCCAGTTTCAACCTCAAATAACAATTGGAGATCAATCTGAAATCCGTGCTGTTGCTAAGCGTACTATTACTAGGAATTCTCCGTTGTGCACAGCTCGACTGTCGTATGAAACCGTCGCATTTCCTACTGCACCACCAGTACTAGGCGTACTGCCATAGTTTTAATTCTATTTACTGTTTACTGTTCATATTTATCAACCTCCTACAACAATGTTGTTCCAAGAAAAGACTGAATGGTTGACATGGCTTATGTTGTTATTACGACTATACTTACTTTTCACATGCAAACTATTTTTCTGCTTCTCTGCATTCCTGTTTCACCAACAGCAACAGTTTTTTTTTCTCCTGCCACTGATTCCATCAAGAGTCCTACAAAAACCTTTCACGTGCAGCAAAACTATCACTGGTTCTTCTTTTTCGTAACACCACTTCTCCAGCGGCATTCAAAGCTCAAAGGAGAACTCAAGTCGGTATTCTTTCGACGACCAGTTCCGAGCAGAAACATATTTTAATTGGATTTTCTGCCAGTTAACAAGCCAGACGCGAGCACAGCCATTTCTCGGACTGTTGCAAACGTATCAATCGACAGAGTAACAGAAGCGTTATTTGCCAAATTCTTTCACAATTCACGAAACGGTTGCTGCAGTTTTTCCCTAGTAACACTAATCAACCATCAGGGAACAAATACTCATTCGAAACTATCTAAAAAATGTTGCGTCAATCACACAATCACTTCCGTCTTCTCATGTGTAGTGCGGCACAAGCAATTCACAGATCCGTACTCCATATCGGTACACGTGCAAAAACAAACCAGTATGTAGCGTTCTCACCGATTCAACTCGTTAGCAACGCACCCTATCTCCTATCCAACAAACATCCAAACATCAAATTCTCCAAAAATTAAACGAACACTGAAACTGGGGACAACGGTGCGCCCTCCGCAGTAAAAAAAAATCCCAATTAAATCCCGGAAATCGACGCGGCAGAGAAGTGCAGCCAACAAACGCTCCTGCTGGAACCCCCTGCTGCCCTGCGATGATACTACCAATTCGCCCAAGCGCGCGGCAAGGGCCGAGTTTACTTTGACCGGGCACCGTCCAACGTCGTGTTCGAGACAACACTGACTTTCGACAGCCGCCTGAACTTGGCCTACGTGGAACAGTGTGCTCTTTCCACAGAATGCTGCCCCCTTTTCCACGGAATGAGTCCGGAGTCCGGTGGTGGTGGTGGGAGAACGAGATCCGCTTTTCCGCTCTGTTTTGGTGCTATCTCGCTCGCGGCGCGGGGGTGGTCAGCCGCGAACCGATCCATTTCGCAAATCCTGCAAACGAGAGCGAGCACGCGGTCCTACCAGAACTCACCGTTGTTAGGCAACTCAGTGCCGCTCACACTCACTCTCTCTCTGGTATGCGTGCGTACGTTGGTACACTTTTCAGCTTGTTGCATCAGCGGGAAAGCGGATTGTTTATTGCTGATTCCTGCCACAGCTGGGGCATTCTGATTGTGTTCCAAAAATAGATCTAACCATGCCGGCTGCGAGTGGAGTTC
Organism: Topomyia yanbarensis; assembly: GCF_030247195.1. Taxonomy (NCBI): domain Eukaryota; kingdom Metazoa; phylum Arthropoda; class Insecta; order Diptera; family Culicidae; genus Topomyia; species Topomyia yanbarensis. Next base: position 65,896,652 of record NC_080672.1, read on the forward strand.
AAGGGCTTAAAACATTCGCTTTTCTTTTCGATCAGGAGATCATAAATGCTATCAAAATATTATTGTGTTTACTAATACGAAAGTTAAGGTTCATCAAAGGCTGAAACGAAAAAAGTCGTTAGCTAAATCCCTATGGAAATCAATCAGCGTATTACTTGGTATTACTATTTTGACCGACATTATCGCTGCTATACTCTTTGAGACCACTATGCTATGGGTTAACAGATTTCAAATCTTTTTTCACCAAAAAAGAAAAACTTTCGTACTTTTATTATTTACCTTACCACTCAGTCTAAAGCCTGGGTGTCCATTGCTGCATCAAGATATCGTCTCGACAGCACAAAACTCCCCCCGTTACCTCTTAATCGACTGTGCCTTCTCCACAGGTATTCGACAGTTAAAAAGTTCTAAGATCTGGCATGCAGAGCTCTGCCGGAAAGTCTTTCAAGGGAATTCGATTACCGTGCACTTTTCGGATTTAAACACACGCAGTTCACCATCAGCAAAAGTTTCATGCTGCTGTTGAAGAAATCGGTAACCCCAAATTGAGCGGATGAGATGAAAGATTTTGAGATCGTCTGTGCAGTACCGGCGAGGAGTTTCCAGCACTAAATACACGTCATTGAAGTCAAGCAGAAACATCAACGGTCCCAAGTAGCTTCCCTGCACTATACCTGGCAATCTCCAATGACAATTATTTTGTCTCGATCTAAGAGCTAGAAAACCAACGGTTGATTCCAAATTTGTTGCCTTGCGTTGCGTTGCGTTGCGTTGTGACGATGATTTTGGCGGATTGCACACTGACTTCATCATGTTTGACTGCTGATTATCTAATAAGAGTTGCTTAGGAAATGGTAAGTAGGAATTCATACCAATCCTACCCACATTAAAACCTCAACAGCATGATAGCCATCATTGCCGGCCGCCCCCATCTTCATCGTTCACGGGGAAGGATAAAGGATAAGGTAGACAGGAAGTGTTGATGCTCCACCTACTTAACGGAAAGACGACGATTCATCAGACTCTTCCATAGGTGTCGCGGAGTTGGTAGTTTGGAAGGGTATCAGGTCTAGGATTCGCTCCAAGCATGCGATGCGACCTATAAAGCATATTTTATTAGGTAGTTGTTTAGTTAGTCTTCGAGTGCACGATGACTCGAAAAAGAAAAGATCTTGTTTAGTTTTTGGTTCTTTTTAAACTCTGGGCAGCCGGCTACCGAGAGTATCCTATGTTCCCTAAACAAAATCAATTTGAACTCCACACAGCCGACCGTGGGATTGATTCCAAATTTCCAAATTTGTTATATGAAAACTGGCGAATAGGTTGGTGTAAATAATAACAGTTTTAGCAGGACATTCCATACTCCCTGTTTTGTAGGATGCTATATTCGGCAGATTAATTGCTGTTCCGCCTGAAGCCAAGTTAATCGTGTATTACGTACTTTTTTAATTCGTTTTTTCGACACGGCTCAATGCGTTTGCTTACCTGAGCTGCAAATCTTTTAATATTTACTATGTGTAGTTAAAAATAAATAAATCGAATTTATTTTCTGTCCATCGAATCTTGTCTACGCGATTTGTTACTTCACATAAAGATCTTCTTTCTTATTAAAGATTCATTAGCTGCATCGCCTGCTGTTGCTTGGGGATCACTTAGTCCGTTTTCTCTCAGTTTATCGTTGTCCAGGCCCGTAGCAAAGATTTTGTTTCAGGGGGAGCTTCAAAATTGTTGCATTAATCTTTAATTCTGATCTGATGAAAATTTGAGAAGTCCCTCATGAAAACAATTCCAAATGTAAGACCAAAATCCAAAAAACATGTTCATTGTCACAAGAAAGGCTAAACTACGGATTATTGATGTTGAATTTGATTTTTATTATTTATTTACAAGTTACAATTTTCTCTCGTTACAACAACGGATAATATGCTAACCGAATATGTCAAGCGTTGAAGAAGCTAGAAAATGCAAAGTATTTTAAACTACACATTTGTAAGGCGTAGAAAACGCTAAATCGAAATGAGCAGAAAATTGTTATTAGAATGTTTGAACGAAGAGAAGGAAGAATTTTGCACAAAAGCTTCTGATTTAGCAGGCGATTTGTAGATACGCAGAAACAGTTCAGCTTCTATTTTCTTGATCTGGCGTCTATTCCCAGTTTTATGGCATTATGCTAATACATTTTTTTGATATACTCTATTTAAATGAACCAATTTACAAGGCTGGCCCTGGCCTGGCGAAACGGAGCCCCCAGTCAGGAAAGATTCTTGGTGATCAATATGATTAAAATATATATTTCAATGATTTAATCATCTTAAGGACACCACTGAGAACTGACATACAAGTAAAGTTTTCAACTAGTGTAAGAAGTTAAACTGTCGCAGTGAAATGACAACAGCAAGTAGCAACTTGCCACTGGTCGGCGCTTCGATCGGCCAGCAATCGCTATACGGACTTGTATGCAAACTTGGATACAATGGTGACTCACGCATGCAAAACTGTATGCGATGGTGATTTTCAACGTATTTTCATTTAAATGTTTACACAGGTTTTTCGGGAAAGTTTGTTCTAGCTTATATGTCTATTCTCTGTGAGGAAACTGCCCATAACTCAACCTATCAAAGAAAATTGTTCACAAATCAAAGAAAATCACTGAACACATTATTATCTTCTAATTTACGTAAAATGTGGTAAATGTGAAATCATTGATGACACTATCAAAATAACTAGCAACTACAAATATGAATAAGCTCAATAATTTCAGCATCTCTTGCTTCCGACACATGGAAGGGAATACATCGCACTTACTTCCCCTTTCCGGAAACGTAAGTAAGGTGAAAGGCCAACTTTCTATGACGATTTCGGTTACATATTCTCAGTCAAATCGTCACTTCGTTAAACAAATATATTGACACTAATCTACTTGGTTTGTTTTTTGAATAAAAGTAATTTGCTTTAATTTTTTCCACAAGATGTTCGACTACTTGAACTAAGTTGTAGTGTCTTTTTGATTACAGGTCCTACGGATAACACAGACGTTAGCGTCTTTCGAAAATTAGAAGATTAGAGCGCAATTCTGAAAGCACTCGAGTTGTATGTATTGAAAAGATGAAAGAAGTGCTCTTGAGTCCATTTCAATTGACTTTTTTGGTTTTTCTCTCTTTTCTCCGTGATTTTTGATCATCTCTCTCATTTTATTCCAAAGCGAACAAAAATAAAAAGAAAGACTGTCACATACTGAAATAAAAAAATCGAAGGAATAACCCTAACTTATTGACATATAGATTCAACCAGTTACAACATTTTAGTCGCTCTCGGTGATAGCCTACTTATGTCTGTTCACTGTATCGTCACGTCGTTTTCAAACTTACATAGACATGAATTGGAAACCATCGAAAGTAAAATGCGGCTGCTGGTTGCAACATTATGTTTATTATGATCGATTGACTAATATGTGGTTATGAATTATGGTTTGCGTATAATTTAACTAACTTTATGCTGACCAATATTTAGCACCAGAGTTTTGTTAAACGTGGCAATCACTAGCGATAAAGTGCTCAATTCTGAAGAGTTTTTGTTTTCAATTTTCACTAAATCTTGTTTATTATATACTTCGTTTATTCGATTTGGTTCAACGCTTAGCTAATCAAAACGGAGCTTTTTTATACAATTCCATGATGTAAACAATAAAAATGATAAAACATTAGTTTGATAAACGGTACGTTGTCCAACAGATCTTGTGCGAGCGACTAGCGATTGCGCGTGGATACCTGTTTACTAGGTTTGAGAAATATTTTTTCTAACCAACTGTGTCATAAAGGTCGTTCATTTCAATTTCGTACTCTTCCGTGTCATCAACGTGGTTACTTCCCTGTTCAAATTCGCGAACATCTGATTTCATTCTTGTTTCGTACCCTTACGGGTCACGAGAGTGGACTTCCTCAATGATGGGTGCTGGCTGTAAATTTTGAGAAACTTGACGCAGTTATTGCCGTCAATATTACCTGAACAGCAGCCACAAATTTGGCAATTGTATGTGGATCCGGTAATGGTATTGGTAACTATGGATATGCAAATATGTAATGTGCGTATCGCATTATGTTTTGTACGTGCAGAGTCAGGTAGAAGGTATTACGTCCTTCCCCCTAGATTCTCACCACAAGAGCGCCATTTGAAATACGGGGAATTAGGCCATTACAAATCTTTTTTAAAAATTATGTCCAAGTACAAATTTTTTTCTGAAGGGGGGGGCAAACAAAAAATAAATATTTATTTTAATAAACACAATTTTTTTTTCTTTTTACATTTTCTTTCGATTGTTCTCGTGGACGTTTCCACAGGGTGATTTCGAGGTTGAGCTATTTGTTTTACTAGAAAAATTCAAGCAAACATTATTGAATCAATCAAAAGTTCACATAGGAAAGGGATGCTAAAGTTTTCGTTTTAAATAATTTTCCGAACAGTGCAATTTCTAAAATCCCAATAAAAGCTTGAAAGTTCTCTAAGAACTTAATGTAAACATTTAAGAGTACATTAAGGTATTAACTTTTGGTTGCTTGAATAGGTTTCGTTCCGTTGTGGCGGCACATGGACCGACTGTACACACAAGGTATGAAAATCGGTCAAAGGTGAACATGCTCGATAACAATGTACAGAAACAGGATTGCAACATTTCACTTTTGGAAAACATTCTGGAATGAATCCAAAGGTAAAGTGTGCGTCAATGTAATTATTCATCTCAGATATGGTTTTCTCTGATATTTTTTTCTATTGCGTATTTCGTATACAGTAGCCTGGCGAACGTACATCCTGTGCATACTATACTTTTTCGAACTCTAGTGGAAACATCAGCTTTGGTTTATCGCTTGTGCTTGAAGACTTGTAGATTTGTTTGCTTGGTACATGATAGTAATTCGGCTCGGTTCCGTGTACATCTTCGAAATCTTTGCATATTTCTCCATCTTGTTGCGCAGTAGGTAGCCACATCAGAGAAACTCATTTGATAGTCGTACGGATTTATGAAATGTATAGCAATCATCAGTTCATTTTTTGCCTTTTTCATATAAGGAAGACTGCAATCACTCTGAAACTCGACTTTTTAAGCTACACCCGTCATATACCACTAGATTCAGTTCGTCGATATCTGAAAACGTCTGTATGTTTTATAATATGCTTAAATAGCTTCAAAACTGCATTGGCCCTAGGTGGGACTCACTTTTGTGCCTAACCACTACTAACAGTCCTCACTTTTCTTCCTTCCTTTTGTTCCACGAGACTGCATCGAAGCGTTATATCGTAGGGAGGCTGATTCAGTCTTAAGACAAAATGATACATTAGAGCGGTTTAGCTCCGAACACATATCCAGCTAATCGCAGTGGTGAACTTCCGTTAGCCATTTGGCTCCCGTTTCTGTGAACCATTTAGTTCCTGTTTTCGCGAGCCATCTCAATTCCTCGTCGGAAGTTCTCCCGATACCGATGCCTGTTGCGCGAGTCATTTAGCTCCCAGTTTTGTCGCAATCTACTCGCATAGTCCATAAATCCTACTCAAAGGGCCAACCAGTACTTGGCGAGGACAATTCGGCGATACCGGATGGAGCGTAGCTTCTGGTTCGCTGCTTCCGGTTCGTTGAAAACTCGACGACCCACCGCTGGTGCTTCACTCGACCTACTCGATCTTGTTCCTGACGGTGAAACTAGTCTGCCCACATGCTTCGGTCCAGCGATTTCCGCTGGTTCGTGGTGCCCAGTACACTGGCGCCTCAAGCAAAGCTGTGGTTGCTCTCACAGCCTTCCCCTTACATAATCATCGTAACTTTAAAAGTTCAAATCGATGATATATTTTCCGACCGCGCTGTCTTTCGGCTGCTAGTCATCACCAACTCTGTTTTATGATGGGCAATCGTCTCCGTGTCGAGTGTCTCCTCTTCTAGCGATTGTCCGATTACTTGGAACACATCATCCGTGAAGCCGAAAATCGTTATGTCTCTGGGAAGGTTCAGCTTCAATACTCCATCGTACACTGCGTTCCACAGCGTCGAGTCGAGGAACGTCAGTTGTAGTTGTGATTCCCCCTTGTCTGTCTCGTAGATCAGTGTTCGGTACTGAAAGTAGCACTATAATATCCTGCAGAGTTACTCATGCTGTACAGCGAATGGGCGATTGCTTCCCAGCTAGTACTATTGAAGCATTCTTCACGCCTAAGGGAACCACCACGCCAAAACGATATCCTTATCTCTGCTGTCTCCACAGTCCCCACAACCGTTTGGATGGATTTCACTGTAGACCTGCCTATAAGGAAGCCGAATTACATGAGATGCCGTTCTCACGGTCCGCGTACTTCGTTAGCTTGTTCAGGATTACTTAATCTCTCTAACATTACCAGGGATATATTAACTACGCTGAAAGATTTCCATGTTGTCCCGGCATCGGAAGCAACATCAGCTTTTGTCGCTTCCAATTATCGGATCGTTTTGAACATATCCGGGCTCTCATGTATCGCTCCACTTTTATGGCTTTCGCCATCTCGATAAGCTGTTTGTTGGTAAATCGATCTTCATCTTTGTGATCATCCTCCTCACTGTACGGCGAAAATAGATTCATGTTGTGGGGAAAACCTTTCGATGATGACCTCCATCTTTTCCGGGCACCTTTCAGGTGGTGCAGCTGAGCCTTTTATCTTTGTTATGCCAACTTTGTAGGTCTCTCCTAAGGAAATTCGCGTTGGCTTTGTGGCAAGGCTTTCTTGTACAGCTTGACTGCTTTGTTGAGAGCGGTTCTTGCAGCTCGCTTCCCTCGAGCTTTCTGACTTCTTTTTAATTTTAAATATATTTGACACGGCTCAATGCGTTAGCACAACTGAGCCGTGGAGCGCACCTTGAGGGTCATTTGGTCCGTCTTCTCTTGCGTTTTCGTTTACGTCCATGTCATCATCGGCACTGCATTCATCTTGCTCATCGTCGGATGTTCTTATTTGTTGTTTGTGCTTACGGGTCGCTATTGTAAATCCTTCTTCATCGGTATTAGATTCCTTATTGGTGGTGTTGGTTGTTGGTTTAGAAACATTTACTGTAATCGTTGTTACTTCGATGTTGGTAATGGCAGTTAGTTTAGTGGTACTGGGACCGATCGTTGTTGAGCTGGTGGTTGTGAATGCAGTCGTTGGTTTACCAACTGGTTGTGGTTTAACATACGATGATTGTATACCGGCTTTGGTCGTATCAGGTGGAATTTCTTTAGCAGTCTCTGCGCAAGGTTTCCCGTGGTGTAGCGGATGATCACAACATTGACAGGTAGGAATCTGTCCTGGGTGCGTGACTAGTGGTCGTTGAGAATATTCAACACCATGAGGTGATTTGCATGTGAAAGTCAAGTAAGAGGGAATAGGTTTTGTCGGACGCATTCTCACCACACGAACTCCGTTGCGGCGTCTTGGGAAGAAGTTCCTCCAACTATCTTCCTTAACACGTGGTGCCAGGTCATGTCAACATTTATATACGTTGGGATACTGTATAAAATGTCATTACATTCGATGACGTGTTTCATGTTGTTCTGGGAAGCGAATGATTCTGCTTGACTAATATTTTTTAACATATTCAGTACCGCATGACGTAAATGGTGGAATTGCACCGCATAAAGTACCGCAAGCTACGTTGAACTTCAAGTTCACCTTCAACATTTGCTCCCCTTCATGAATTGATGGTATTACCGGATATTTCGTGTAGTCAACAGCAACACAGTTTGCCCGCATCGTGATATACTTTTGCTTGGCATTGTCACTCATTGTTTGTTCACGTATCACACACTAGGCAGAAGGAATCAATTTTTGCTAAGCGTCGCGCGGGTAAATTTGATTACTTGCCCTGCTATTGCAGCGGAGCGATTTCTAGCTTCTGAACTGAGCGAGATGAGAAACCGAAGTGATCTCCGACTTCTTCTCCAAGCTCGGAGGCAACTTATACGTAAATCGATAATCGTTGTATTGCACCCGGCGACCGTTTCTCAGTTTCCCATCTCTTGGTATGGTCGCATTACACGCCTTTGTTAGTAGTGCCGTGAACTCGTTCGCATTTAGGTTGAAGAGGATACCCTCAAATTCAAGTTCTTCGACGGACACGTTCATGTGAAAAATCGCTGTTTTCCATCTTCACTCGTTTATATATCTCCCACATATTCATATTCATGTGTAGTTCATAGTCCTGTTATCAATGCTGTACCAGATCGCTTGGTGGTCGCTGTGGATATATCCTCGCACACTTTTCAGTCCATCTTTCCGGTTACTCCAAGGCTACAAAAATTGACATCGATAATGGATTCCCGGTTCTTCCTGCGGTAAGTGCCGATGATACCATTATTTGTAAGATCTATATTTAGCTTTGCTAGAGCATTCTTGATCGCTGATGGCCAGACAAAGTTCTTTTGATTCCAGCGTCTATCTCGAAAATTTCGCATGTTTCTGGTTCTTGGAATATTTCAGAATTAATGTCTCTTCGGCTTCTTGGAAAACGGCTTATTCGATTTTCACAAGCTTAGCCTTAAATGGAAGGTTTGGTAGCAGATTTTGATCTGATCAAGTTCATAAGAATCGCACATATGGCTGCGGAAATACGGTATGAATACTACGATCCCATATGAAATCTTTAAATGTCAAAAACCTTTCGCTAAAGCTCATGTATATTGAATATTGAACCACATATAAATCTCCAGGAGTCTGATTTGAATTCAGGTTGTTTCTTTATCTAAATTATTTTCGAATGCAACGATCGATTATGTCTCTATCGACTGTGGCGTTTAAAATGGAATCGATTCAGAAGTCGGTCTGTATTAGCCTTTCCATGAGATGTTTGTTTGATAATACACAGATGGGTCCTTCCTTCCGCGACCAGCAAACGTTTCATTTGATGATGGGATGGTAATTTCTAAAACTACCATAATAGTTTTCAGTTACGAAAAGCAAAACTCTATGGAAGTTATTGTTGTTATATAAAACGTGAAAATTTTTTGAATTTTGAATATTTTAAAAAAAATTATTTGCCCCCTGATTTTTTTCAGCGATTTTGAAGGGGGGGGTGACATAATTTTTAAAAAATATTTGTAATGGCCTTACTTCCTAGATTTATAATGAATTCGATTTCTTCCAAATGTGGTATGAATCTTTTAATGGTTCCAGTGCAAGTAAGTGGTATCAGTTCTTGAAAACCGAGCATCGCAAATATTCCATCCCTCAAAAACTCGGTTGTATATTACAAAATTTCCCTAAACTTCACTAAACTTCACAAATTACGGCAAAAGTGAAGCCGATGGTTCCTTTGTTCTTGAGACAATGCACACTAGAACGAGAGGCTGCTAGTTTTTGTTTACCTTACTAGCTTCCTGAATTTGGTTTTTATACGTGATCTACCGTACCATGGTGCAACGATGTGTAAGTTGAGGATCAAAAACCGCTTCTTCAACTACAGCATAATCAACGTACACTGCCCACACGATGGGAGACCCGACGACGAGAAGGAAGCGTTCTATGCGAAGCTGGAGGAGGTGTACGACGGCTGTTCGCAACGGGACGTGAAAATCGTCATCGATGAAATGAACGCTCAGGTAGGACGGAAGGTAATGTTTAGACCGGTAATCGGGCCGAACAGCTTGTACACCGTATCGAATAACAACGGCCAACGATACATGAACTTCGCTGCCTCTCTTGGCATGATAGTCCGAAGTACCTTCTTCCCCCGCAAAGATTTTCACAAGGCCACCTGGAGATCACCTGACCAACGCACCGAGAACCAAATCGATCACGTTCTAATCGACGGGCTCTGATATCACTAACGTTCGTACCTACCGCAGTGCGAGTATAGATTCGGACCATTACCTAGTTGCAGTAAGCACTCGTCGTAGTCGGACGCCAAGGCCCAACATCGCGCAACTTCGGAACGCCGGGGTTGCCCAAGACTAGGCACAGCGGCTGGAAGCATCACTACCCACGGAGGAACAGCTGGGCGCAGCTACTCTTGAAGATAGCTGGAGGGAGATCCGTTCCGCCATAGGAAGTACTGCTATAGCGCACTAGGTACACCGATTCCGAATCAAGAAAACGAATGGTTCGATGACGAATGTAAGCAGTTAATAGAGGAGAAGAATGCAGCTCGGGCGAGGATACTGCAACACGGAACGAGACAGACACATTCTACAAACTAGCACGGAACAGGCAAACCTCGGTTCTCCGGAGAAAGAAGTGCGAACAGGAGGAACTTGATCGCGAAGCGATGAAACAACTGTATCGCGTAAACGACACACGGAAGTTTTACGTGAAGCTGAACAGTTCGCGCAAAGGCTACGTTCCGCAAGCCGATATGTGCTGGAACTTAGACGGCAACCTTCTCACGAACGAGTGTGACAGGATTGAGAGGTGGAAGCAGTACTATGACGAGCACCTCAACGGTGAAGCAGCAGAGGACGATGGCGGTAATGCAACGGATCTTGGAGCACGCGCAGAAGTCGATAGGTTGTCGGCCCCTGATCTCCAAGAAGTGAAGGAGGAGATCGGTCGGCTGAAAAACAACAAAGCTGCCGGTGTAGATCAACTACCCAGCGAGCTATTAAAATACGGTGGTGAAACACTGGCAAGAGCGCTGCACTGGGTAATCGCCAAAATTCGACCAGATAGAGGACGACCTGCGGACCCTCCGAAGACTGCGAGGCTGACGCCAAGCAGCAATGGACAGTGTAGTGGAGACGGCTTCTATATACAGCAAGAGACAACAAGGCTCTACCTGAACGGTAGAGCAAGTAGTGGCAGTTCAAATTCTGCTCGTTTTGCTCGAAGCTTGATTTTCACTAGTCTAGTCGTAGATACCGTACGGTATGACTCAATTTATAGACATTTGTTAAGAAGCGAAAATATTGGCCAACTAATTGAAGAAATGTGATGTTTTTGACATGTCGGTGAGTAACAAAAACTTTACACCATGGTGTACTAACAAATCAAACGAACTCGACTATCACAAAATTGTGTCGAATGAAATCGATTCTGTTTATTGTGGATCGACCCTAATGCGACGTTTTAGATGTTGGCTTTGAAATCATGGCGGCGTAGCAGATAGCTGCATTGGCTCTCAAACGTGAAACTTTTTCGCTCGATGCGCCAACTAGATTTCAATTTCGGTACCAGTCAAACGATGAAAATATTTTCTTGCATTAATGATATAGGAGGGTTCTATAAATTGTTTCAAGATAAACATTACATAGTTTCACAAAAAGTTTAATTGCAAGTGATAAGAAAACACTCGTTCTTTCGTTTGACATCAAAACATTCAGTCGAACTCGATATTTTATGGCGAATTATTGAGATCCGGAATTATTTTTGTATTGTTGAGGTTAGGTTGGTTGTTTTAGGTATGGATAATGTTTATTAAGAAATTGGATTTATCAGTGGATAATCTCTACTACCCACACCTGCACTCTTTAATCCAGTGGTTTTCGCTCTTTATCGTGCTTTCTATCGGAATTTCAATCTCTGAATTTCATTTTAGTATAAACTGAAACTGGAAAAACGTAAAAATTAAAGAAATTTACAATCTGGATATTTTTCAGAGGTAGGAAACATATTTTCCTCATCAATATTACTTTTCATTAGATGAAATAACATTTAATTATAATATTGATTGACTATATAAAATTCGAAATTAACTTTCCAATGCGTTTTGACACATGAAAATAAAAACATCATCATTGCACTCTCGTGCCGTCTAGCGAACGAAATCCACCTTTTTCAGAACAGTTTTTATTACGAAATAAATGTAAATATATTCTAAACAAACTGAAAGAACCGTGTTTTAATCAATATGGCATTCATTATTAGCCCCAAACTCTAGGCCTTATAAAGGGTTAAGCCCCTTGGTTCCCCTCTCGTTCCATTTTTCTCCACTTTCCCAATGAGCCATTCAGCTCCCGCCCTTACTTGTCCGCGATCTACTCAGTCTAGTCCCCGACAATAGATCTAGCCTACTCTGACGGAGAATTCCTCGGCGAGAAAGGTTCTCCCGAAACCTAGAGGTAGATTTCTACCGATACCGATGTTCGTTCCTGCGAGCCATTTAGCTCCCCGCTTTGTCTACTCGGTCTGGTCCTCTGCGGTGGATCTGGCCTACTCAACAGGCCAACCAGTATGTGCTGAGGTGTATCCAGTGATTCCGGGTGTAGCATAGCTTCCGGTTGACTAGCGTCCCACTGCTAGCTATTCAACGCGGTCTATTCGGTCTAATCCCTGGCGGCGGTTCTAGCCTACTCACGAGCTATCCGGTGGGGTGTCGAGGTCGGTCTGGCGATTCCCGTGAAGTCTGTCGTCCGGTTCACTGGCGCTCCGACGACCCTAACCCGGTCGTCCACCGGCTACCACTCAACTTGTCCCCGGAGGTGGACCCAGTCAACACCGGAATTTCTCTCGAAACCCGATTTGTGGTTCCACGGCGTAGTTCTAGCCAATGGCGATACTTTGTTGGTCGACCTCTGCCCCATGTTCGTTTCGTAGCTCAGTACTCGGTTCTAGAAATAGCTATTCTGAACCTTGCACAGATGGTCCGGAACCCGTATATCGGCGCAGTAGCGATTACCCGTTCTCTTTTTTTCAATGCTTTCTCTGTGCTCGTGATGACTGTGTAGATGGCATACACCATCGAGATCCCTTTCCGGAATCCGGATTGCCTCTGCGATAATCCGTTCTCACTTTCGTTGTAGTTCGTCAGCCCGTTGAGGATAACCCTTTCCAGAAGTTCAAACGATATGTGGAATGGTTTCACCAAAAGAGACTAGAATAACAAAGAGACATGTTCCAGCTGTTTTATTGATATTTTATCATAGAGTACTTTAAAAACTCTTTTGATTGCCTGTTTTTGAATTAGGTCCCATTCACAGTAAGCTCGCTTGTTTTTGAGACACTAATGTTTTTGTAAGCATTGGAATACAGCTCGATATAACAACCCAAAAATCCTTCGTGTGAAACAGTTCATATCAAATTATGCTGGAATAATTAATTCTGCAAGACAAAATCTATCAATTCCATATTCCCACGTACTTTTCTTTGTGTTCAACATTTTTCACTCAGCTGTGCAAACCTATAAAGCTCGAAAATATAGGTTAAACATAAATTGAAAAGGAAAGCAAATAAACGCTGTTTTTTTAAGACGAAGTGAAATTAATGCTCAAGCGGTTTCACAAACTGAGCAGGACTGTTCAAATGGCACTGTTGGATACCGGGAAAAGTTTGACCTGGATAAACCTATAGCAAATCTAGTAAATAAAGATAGTTCGTGTATAATTTTTGTTTATTAGGGCTCGAAGTTCTCCGTCAAGAACAATATATTTTTCAAAATGCGCATAAAATTTCATGTAACTTTCCTTTTGACATCAAGGTGATATTGTGAACTATTTGAAAATTGAATTATTATGACCATATCATCATTCCATTGAACTATCTTGATCTTTTTGATGAGATAACTGTCAAATATGGGTAAATTCACTCTTAATGAAGAGCGATAGTGTCAAACTAGCATATGTTTTAAATTATGGTAGGGGGTAGGCCTAGCGTAGTTGGTAAATCGATTGCCTTGTACGCAGCGCAGTCCCGACCCTACACATAGGGTTAGAAATTTTTCATAAGAGATTTTTCTAACCCGAAGAGGCGAATGACCTTAAGGTTGAAACCTCTAGAATCGAAATAAAAAAATAAATTATCGTAGGAAATCAATTAAAAATCATTCTAAGCTTTTGAAGGGTTGAACATATATTACTATATTTGGAAAAATTAACTCTATCGGTGTATGTACTAAAATAAGAATTTTAGGCTGTTCGCAAAGCTGATGTATTCTACATGGGCTGTACTATTTTACATCACCAACGAAAACAGGTCGATCGCAATGCTGAAATGCAGTTCTATTTTTCGAGCACTTTTTTGAATCAAATTTAGAACAGCTCGACTATTCTGTTTTAAATTTTCCACAATTTGAAACACGAGTAGAACACTGTTTTAAATATTTTTTATTAGTATGTGTGACGACTGACAGCAGAAAAAAAACAATGTGTCACATAAGTGATAAACAATAACAAAATCTAAAAACCAAATTTAGAACAGGTGGTTAAATCATCGCATTGGGATGTATTTTGACAAATTCACACGGATTGTCATTTTGAAACAAATCCACACGGCTTGTCATTTTTAAACAAATTTACATAACAGCATTGCGAACAGCCTTATTCTCTATTTAATGACGCAATTCCGCATAAAAATGGGTGGCTTTCAACGCATTAATGACTATTTTATTGTATCGGTGTATGGAACCGAGTCGAAGCGACTTATATTGACCTAAAGCTAGGGGCAGATCACTTTAAGAATGTATAACAAATTTGCACCAAAATAGAAAAAAATCATTAAATTTTCATTATTGTATCAACTTTGCACTCCATCACAGAAAAAATTGTTTAAGGTGAAGATATGTGGAAGCCACGTTGCTAGGCACCGACTCGCTTGTTTACATTGAGAAAAACTGAAATCTAAAGTGAAAATTCAAACGCACAAATGAGAGTTTCCGAACATTTTCCTATGGTCATCTGCACATTGGCAGAAAATTTGAAGTTTTGTTAGCAAACGATTAAAGTTTCGCCAGTGTTTTTGCAGTGGTGTGTGAATAAAGTGCATTTAAAAAAGTGCAATGAAAACGAGAAGAAGAAAAATAAAAGTGCTTCGAAAAGAAACCCCAAGTGAAGAGGGGTGATATTTTCGCACAAAATAGGAGCTACAGATGGAATTCCGTCAAAAACTCGGATTGATTGTATAGGAAAATGTTCTAGCTTCCTTAAGTAGCAGTTTCGTGGCACACCAGCAAGGTTGGTGTGTTGAAAAACGTATTTTTATATTTGCTCATGTCAGATACATGGTTAGGCAGGGGAGAGGGGTGCGGCGTAGTAGCTATGTTGTGGCTCGCATGTATAATATTCTTAATAAGCATCATACGTTGATCTACTTTGTTCGGCGTTTTGTTGACTGTAGGGTCGAAAAAATCTTTTTACCATCTGTGATGACTGAAACAAGAAAAAAATCTGTGATAGATTTCCCAAAAATCTGTGGAAAATAACAATATTTCCAAAAATCTGTGAAATTTTCATCAAAATGCCAAAAATCTGTCATCTGTGAAGAAGAATCTGTGATCAAAAAATGTGCAAAAAATTAGTGACATTACAGAAAAATCTGTGATTATGGTAACCCTGTGTAGGGCTAGTTTTTTGTAGGGTTTTGACGTCTTACACGCCACGCAAAACACGTTATGAATTTCTATTTTGATGGAAAGAAACGCATTTATTTTCGCTGATTTTTGAAAATGCATTACAAGTGATCTGCCCTAGACCTAAAGAGTCTACAAACGGAACATGGCGTCTCTTTGTTATTTGTTAGTTAGTTAGTCTCTGTGACTTTCACCCTGCTGAAATCTTCCGAACAGTGTTGGCTATTTGTGTTAATGAAAATGGATTCTTGTTAATTTATTTTATGCCAGTTCCTGCAATGCGGCTATTTTTTCCTAGCCAACATCTAGATTTGTTAAAATCAAAACAACCCAATGCAATAGCATGAGCGACTTGGACCTAGAAGAGGCTAGGCCAATCATATATTGGCTACTGTCAAAGTCTATATATCTCCATAGCGGATGACAGGGGTGGCATCCCCTGATTTTATGCATGCAATATTTTGTATCTTGAATCCACTGTATTGATGTTAGGTACCGTTTTTACATGTCATGAGTGTTTAGTAAGATTTGATGAAGCCATTTTCTGAAAAAAATTAGATAATAGGAAATTCCGGAGAAATTATTACTCAAGCACGGTGCATTGCGGTCAAAAAAAGAGAAAACTTTTCTCTTTTGTTTTGTTGTGCGGGGCAATTAACGGGGGTTTCCCTCCAAAGTTAATTTTGACAGTTGACTTTTGAGCCCGAGTAATTTGTTTGTCGAGAAATTTAAGTTAGGAGAATTTTTGAGTTGTTTTTTTTTGTGCTGCGCACTATCAAGAAAAATTTGAAAGTAAGTTGTGCGTTTTCAGCGAAGTGTTGGTTTACTTGAAAATTTAATGTTGGATGGGATTCTTCTTAGCATAACAATAGACAAAAGAATTCAATTTTAGGAAGATTTTATTTCCGTGTATTACACACTAAATCGTTGAAAAAGAAGCGTGAATAAAAACCGGGGGATATGACCGCGGTATCCACGCTTCTTTAAAACTACTCACAATTTGAGTTCCGAGTACTCAAATTCAATTCACTGACGAAGGATTGTAAAAGAATCGAGAATACATTCAGGAACCCAAAAAGTAGGTTTCTTCAGGTATGATTGGAGTTTTAAAATAATTTTCCTTATTTTTTATAGCTGCTGCCATTATCATGAGATCCGATGTACATCAAATGAAGGAGGAAAAAGAACCCTGGAATAGATTTCTAGGCATCGAACTAACATCGAGAGATTTAGGTAAGTGGTATTATAAAGACTCACGAATTCTTTTTTTTTGCTTTATTTGAAAGAAAAAAACGAGAAAAACGAGAAAAATTTCTTGACTGTGTGCGTTTTTTATTAAATTATACGGCTGGTCACTTTGAGTTATTTTCAACAAACGTGCTGACATATTGCGCGCTTAAATATCTACTAGATAAATACAAACTGGGCCACAATAGAAATCTGAGTGCTTGTTGAATAAGACCGACTTGATTAGTATATGCAAGTGTAAACAAACAAACAAACGACTTATGTGGTCAAGGCACTTTCCAGATAATTTATTGCGTATGGAATGATTATATTATAATTTGCAATGGCATTTAAAATTTAATTCATCTGAACGTCTTGCCGTTTATACCTGGAAATAACCTCCGTAACTTCATTTTTCTGTACATCAACATTGTGTAGTAACGACAAGAACTTCATTAGGTTTGTTCCGGTACACAGAAGTTGCTCCGGAGCAAACAGGAGCAAAAAATACTTACTTCTTTGTTACTCTGGTTTGCTACCAGAAGAAAATGAATAGAAGAGAATACAGGAACCATTTTCTCCCTGTTGCTCCGGAGTACTTCCAGTTTCTCCTGGTACTGCAACAAACCTATTAAAATAACAAGAGTTAATTTAAAACTACAACACGGTACCTCATTTCTTTGGCTTATAAGTACAACAAAACCACAGATAACAGACATTTAGGCTAGAACAAAATTTCCTTAAAAACCTGTGTAAACTTTCAAATTGATAAACGTTGGAAATCAGTGTTTTGCTATTGCCATCTATGCAACACGTGTTTGACAGCTGCACTCCAACTGCATTGCATCGATCACTCAGCCGCCTACTACCGTTTGCCAAACGTGTTTCAGACGTCTGATTTTTTCGGAATTTCAGTAGTATTTACACACATTTCAAATCGAGCCAAAACGTCTGTTATCTGTGATAAAATCAAAAGCAATGAGTAGGATCAAGGTGGTACAGTGAAAAGTTAATTCTGCACCATGAAATAATTTGTGGATCTTTTCTTAAGTCCACTTTGCGACTTTTCAACCATGCGCCACCGGCCCGTGTGCCAAATTACGCACCCATTTAATTTGCATCAGTACGAGTGTGAAAACACTTTGATGTTTATTTTTGTTTCGTTCGCACTCGACTGGTTCCCGTGTAGCAAAAACTTGACGAAATGCTAGATTATCTCGAGTTAGACAACACAAAAAAACATTAAATAACTCGACCACGCATGACAGTTGTACCGACATCAAAAAATACAAAAAATTTAGTTCATAAAATTGAGTTCCTGATCTCATATTTTAACTAGTTTTAAATAACAGTGTCGACTTCCACTCATTGTCAAATGTCGGAGAACAAAAATGAGTTCAATGTAATAAGCGTGTAGACCACCTCGTGAGAGTCTGAGAGAGAGCGAGAACGGTGCCATGCTCTCCGAGTGCCGTGTTTAAAAATGATAACAACAAAGCAGTGTTGCCACATGTTTGGATATGTTTATAAAAGGTTTGTTCCAGTACACGGAAGTCAATCCGGAGTAAACAGGAGCAAAAAATCTTTGCTCCTTTTTACTCCGGTTTGCTACCAGAAGAAGAAAAAAGAGAAGAAGAGAGTACAGGAACGATTTTCTCCGGAGTACTTCCAGTTTCTCCTGGTACTGGAACAGACCTAAAGTTACCGAATTTTGCTTGCTTTATTAGAACTCGATTGGAACAGAACTAAATTGAATTGCTGTTTTATTTAGACAACACGTTGCAATGGTCGAATATTGATTTACAATACAGCATCATCAAATCTATCTGAACATCCTAATCGCTTGCGCTAATGCACATTGATCAAAACAGTTTGTTTGTTTTGTAGATGCATGGTTTAAGTTTATGATTTTCAGCCCAAATTTAACTTTTTATTTTATATTTTTGTAAAAACGGTTATTACCATGAAAAATAAAAAATAATTTTTCACTTATCATTAGATCAGTTTCTTAGAATGTATGCAACGAAACCATCTTTAAAAAATTTCAAGTTCCAGTTCAGGTCTAAATCTAAATCAAAATAAAAGCAGCAGATAGGAGAAGAATGGTAATTACACTCAATTTTGTGGCTGATACTGTGGTTGATACAATTTATCAATTGATTCTAACACTTGCTTTTGCTGTAACAACATTTTCAATGTTTTTGTGCTTCGGTTTAAGAGAAAGGCATCTATTGATCCGTAGTTATGAAGAGACCAACCGTGATCATTGTATTTTTAAGAAAATTATATAAATTCACAATTCATGGCAGTTTGTTTACGTGGGAGTTAAATCTGTTTTAGGGGTTACACCACTGTAGAGCACGAACAAACAGGCATTTTTCAGGATTTTTTCTTGGCGCAATAAAGAGACGAATCGAGATTATGTTATTTGGGATCTATATAACATAAGCAATGAATCTTAAAAAAATATATTTTCGAGTCATTTCATCACAAGATTGCGGCTGTGTATTATTTTCTCCCATGCGCGTTTTTTGTTAGGAGTCCACGGCAGGAAATCTGTCTCCCGTGATTTTTGACCTGGAGCCAAAAATTTAACCACGAAGAAGTCATAAAAATCTACACAATATTCCTAATTTAAAAAGTTGAACAATAAACAAATAATTCCTGCCTATGTCGCTGGAGAAATCAATTTCGAATATACTGTATACATATCGAATATACTCGGGATATACATAAGAGACGTTGCGGCAGAATTAAAAATTTGAACATTAATATATTGTTTTCGTCTTTAATTTTTTGTGATATCATTTTAAACATCGTAAAGCACATTTTAATCCAATCAATAAAAATCTGATTTTTTTTAAATTGTGCAGTGATGGAACCCCTTAACAGGCAAAGGAAATATAGTCCACCGAGAATTGTGGAACACGAACTTCACTCATCGAGAATCATGGTATCTTTTAAAACTCTATTGTGATATATGATTACTTTGCGAAAACAAATCTTGAGCGTTTTTTCAAAAAGACATATCTACAATGAGTTGCTCTCTTTATTTACTTTCTCTTTCGATTTTTACGGCGTCACTATAACACTTTTCACTTATTTTACAGTACAGATCGAAAGACGATGGTTTTAACTAGTATGCAAAGAGTTGAGGGATAAATGTTAAAGTGACCGAATTATTAACAGAAGTGAAAGTACACAAAGAGAGTAACTCATTGCAGATATGTCTTTTTCAAAAAACGCTCAAGATTTGTTTTAGCAAAGTAATCATATGTATATCACAATAGAGTTTTAAAAGATACCATGATTCTCAAAAAGACATATCTGCAATGAGTGACTCTCTTTGTGTACTTTCACTTCTGTTAATAATTCGGTCACTTTAACATTTATCCAAATACAAATTATTTGATTTGATTTATCCCTCAACTCTTTGCATACTAGTTAAAACCATCGTAAAATAAGTGAAAAGTGTTATAGTGTTTACTTTCTCTTTCGATTTGTACGGCGTCACTATAGCATTTTCACTTATTTTGCCGTACAGATCGAAAGACGGTGGTTTTGACTAGCATATTATGCAAAGAGTTGAGGGATAAATGTTAAAGCGACCGAATTATTAACAGAAGAGAAAGTAAACAAAGAGAATCACTCATTGTTGATATGACGTTTTGAATAAAAGGTCTAGAAATATGAAAATTGCTCATCTTGAGATGTCCAGAAGCTCCATATACTTCGTCGCATCAGTAGCCCCGGTTGCTGTGTCGCTTCAGTACGGGAATGTCATAAATCGCACATAAAATTATCCGCCAAGAAAACTAGCTTTAGGATAAATGGGACCGACGACTTACAGTTGGTCGGTGTTAAGTCAAACCGGACTAAGTCGCAAAACATCAAAAAATGAGAACTATAGCATTGGATAAAGAATTTCGTCAGCTAGCTACACTATTGACTATTGCCAGATTTGAAATATGTAACAATAAACAAGAATTATGGCAAAAATTAATTTCCAATAATAATGTAAAGGATGCTGCGATTCAAACTTTAAACTTGTTTTTCTCGAAATCAATATTTTGTCACTTAGTCCGGTCTGACTTAACACCGACCAGTTTTATGTTACGGAACGATTTCAATTAAAAACATTGACAAAATTTTCCGATACAATCCAATGAAATATGTGAATTGTGGATCAAACAAGAAATTCCAGTATGACGCAAAAATGGCAACACTGCATCAAATAACCAGCTGCACACACACTCACGCAAGGCAGACGGCTCAGTTGTGAGTTCCATTCATCTTCATCAGCTTCAGCGGCTTCATCAGTCTCTTGCGCGAGCCAGCGATGGGTGGTTGAGTGTTTTTTTTCTGTTCGCTGAATCTTTGCTCGTAGAGTGTGGGGTTCTGGAATGAAATGGGAAAATACCTAGTGCAAGTTACTCACAAGTTGAAGAAGAAACGGATTTAATACCTACAAGGAAAAGTTTGTTGTTTGTTCCAGTATAAGGAAAACGGATCTCCGGAAGCGGTGTGATCGGTCGACAAGTGTGCTAGGATTTTTTCAGCGTTAGCTTCCCATTGGCTCGAATGGAAAATTTGTTGGGAATTTTCACTTTTTCAACCAGTGTTTGATTGTGTGGTAAGTGGCGGATGTCCAGATTTTCTCTGCGAAGAGTGTGTTGGTGCTAATCAGAATAGGAAGAAAACTTGTTTTGTGTGATCGGTCGTTTGTGTTGGTGCGTACGGCGGCGGGTGCAGTTTTTATCGTTGGTAAGTAACCAGGTTCCTACTTTTATACAATAACAAACTAATTTACTTGAATACCGAAAGTGCCGAAGCAGTGCTGAGTTTGGTTTTGCTTTCCCAAATTTGTCACGCTTCTTGACTATTGACTATATTTCAGAATTTGGTTTATCAATCTTTGGAGGACCAGATGTGGAATTCGTTCGCAAAAGCGCTGGTAGTTGTGTTGCATCTTTCCGGGTTCCCCCATTCAATTATTCAATCAAGCAGGCAGCGATGTTTGGTTAGTTGAAAGGCCGTCTTGGCGAAATGAATCAAATAATTTTATATGGTTTGATGCTGATTTGAGTTGAATCGCTCAAAACTCACTTTTTTTATGGGATTTGTAAACATAAAGATTCGAATCCCATAAAGAAATATGCACAACTTTGCCAAGTATGATCGATAAAGTACCCTAAAATGCTTTCAGTTTACTGGTGAAAAACCCGTGGGGAATGGTTTATTATGCTTGACGTGGGTATTTTGCAGAATTCCAGTGATCGGAGCGGTGAAAAAAAAAAGAGATACACTTATTACAACCAAATTTGAATGACTGCAACGCCGATTAATTTGTACAGTAGAGCAACGTCAAAAGCGAGCATGCCATTAGTTTGCTATAATTTAGTCTGTAAGCCATCGGACGTATTTTTTCGAATCTTTAGTAGTTTAAATGGTTGAATTTATATTTGAGAGCGGCTCATTTGAATTCTTTACTCTCAAACCATTCGAGATTCTGTATGATTTTTGTGTGAATTCTAGTTAAATCGGCTGTTGTAATAGAACTAATAAGGTGTCTATAACAATCCTAAAGTGTTGATTCACGTAATTTATCCAAATTGTTAGAACAACATGTCAAATATTTAAAACTTGTCTGGTTTTCTGACATCGTTTTTTTTTCAATTATAGAGGTTTTAGCCTTAAGGTCATTCGCCTCTTCGGGTTAGATAATCTCTTATGAAAAATTTCTAACCCTATGTGCGGGGTCGGGATTCGAACCCAGTTGCGCTGCGTATAAGGCAATTGATTTACCAACTACGCTACGCCCACCCTCTTATTTTGATTATAGATCAAAGAGAATATCTTTTTGAAAAGTGTCTAAAAATGTTGTTTGTATCTGTAGGTAGGATACTGTAGTTAATTGGTTTGATACGTTTGAGACTTATTGTCAGAAGATTTGTAGCTATGTGGACAGATACGTTATTTTTCATGCAAAAGCCTTTCTCAGGATCTAACTTTCCTTACGTATTTTTTGTTTTCTACTTTCTATTTTCGTGACTCGCCATTTGAAAATTGCTTGAAAAAGACAATTTACGTTGTGATGCCGTTTTGAAATCCTGAAACATAGTCGATTATCACTCGATGTTAAACCTCGTTATTTCAAATGCCCTACGCTAAGTATCTTCTATTTTTTACATAAAGTTGATATACTAAATTTTCATATATTTTTCGTGAGGCCGCGGTGATATTAACTACAATGGAAATCTTTGAAATGTTTTATCATATCCAGAATATATTTCGCAAAGGCAATGCCAGCACTAAGACTTTTGACATTTTCTAGTTTTCTTTGTAATACTCGTTTCAGATCTAAGAGTTGTAGTAGGATATAAGCATCATTACAGAAGCGGAGTAAATGCGAAACTTTAGTTCTACTGACGAAAATTTCAACGTTCTACAAGGTGAACGCTTCAAATATTGAATTCAAAATCTAATCATAAACAGTTTACGAAAAAATGATTTAATGTCACGGCATGTTGATATTTCACATAATTCAGAGTACTTTCTTGCAAACCACGATTGACCCTATAATTTAATTTTTGAGTAACAGGTGATAAGGACACTGGATTCAATTGTCTTAACTAATCTTAAAAGAAAATCTCTAGAATACCTCCAAACAACTAGAAAATAAGCGTTCTCCAGAAGTGATTGCAAGGTGTGATATTTACAGGCATATTTGTCCACCACTTATTATCGCCCTTCAAATAACACCCATATTTATGATTTACTGTATATTGAAAAAACTGAAACCACCATCTTGGGTTCCCAAATGGTTCTGTCGTCGATTTTGGTTATCTACTAGGCCTATCTTAAATAACATCCGTATTGATGATGCTTTTTGCGTTTTTCTGACAATCAGAAGCCGCCTATCTTGGATTTAAAATGACGCCAAAATTAAATTTTTGGCATCTGAGCACCCTCTTTCAAATTACTCATTTATTATGGGTTTCACAGGTTTGCGGTAACCGAAAGCAACAATTTTTATTTTCAAAATGGTGTCAATCATTAAATTCTGTCACCTACTGAACACCACCTTTTTTGAATGACACCTATACTGCCGTGATACGCATAACAGTCCCATTTGCTATGGATTTCCTATGCAGGTGGGACTGTTATGCATATCACGGCAGTATACTACCGCTATACACATAAATGCCCCATGCGCTATGGGATTCCCTATACACATGCTATAATTATACACAGAGCGACAGTATATTGTTGATGGTATCCACTATTTTGTAATAATCAAAAACGAAATACGCCGTCTTGTTTTTGAGAATGGCGTCTAGTATCAATTTCCATAATTTACCGTGCACCTCACTTTCAAATGACATCCATGTTGATGATGGTTTTCAGTTTTTTAGGATTACCGGAAACCGCCACCATGGCTTTTGAAAGGACGCCAATAATCTCCGTCATCTACTGACCGCTCCCTCTCGAATGGCATCCATATTTATAGTTTTTGCTGTTTTACGACAACCGGAAGCCATCATCTTGGTTTTCAAAACAGCGTCAAGCATCATTTTTTGTCATCTACTGATTACCCACCTTCAAACGACAACTATATTGGCGATGGTTTTCAGTATTTTATTGTTGGATTTTCATTATGGCGTCATTAATCAAATTCCGTTATCTACTGATCTACACCTATCCTATACTGCACGATTTCCAGGGAGTCGACCGGTTGTCTTAAATTACTGAAATTTCATCAGTCGCAGATCCAAATAAGAAATTGACTCCATTTCTAATACCTAATATTAACCTATGCATTATTTTCTCAATGAAAATGGGTTAATATTTTATACTTTTCTTGCCCTTAATATTTTGTTGAGTCATATTTGCGCTAATTCATATTTTACCCCAAAGAGAATAGAAAGAGAGACGAATAGTGGAAATCAGCCAAAACGGCAACACTTCCTTCATGATGATTTCAACACTACCACTTTGGCAACCGCTTCGTCAGGTAGCATTTCAAATGACACTTTGAAAACAAACCGTATGGTGATCATCGGATTTGTTTTGCAAATGATGTGCATTTCGTAAAGCTTGGTTTTAATAATACATGTACCCTAGAATGTCCCTTGCAACCACAATTTGACCAAATTCTGGCAAAAAAATATGTTTCTTTTTTGATGAATGTGCAATATTTATCTCCTCCAAAGCAGGTCAATAAGGTATTAGGTTTTACATCAACCGACATAACCCCACAAAATGAGCCGGATGAACTTTGTTTGACAATACTCGATAGTTTGTTTACATTGGGGTTAGGTGAGTTGAAATGTGACAGATGAGCACCCGTTGCACTCAAACTCACGCAACTGACAAAATAAACAAACCATCGAGTATTCTAGAGCTTTTATTCAAAACGACATATTTACAATTGGGGTTTTCGATTGATGTGCACCGGTGTAGTGGAGTGCACTGGTTTTGCACTTTCTAGCAGAAGTGTCAATTGTACATACCCAGTTTTCTGCACTTCTGCTAGAAAGTGCAAAAATGGTGCAATTCCAGTGCACTCCACTACACCGGTGTCAATCAATCGAAAATCCCAAATGAGTGACCCCTCTTTGTTTACTTTCTCTTTCGATTATTACGGCGCCACTATAGCACTTTTCACTTATTTTACAGTACAGATCGAACTACGATGGTTTTAACTAGCATGTTATGCAAAGAGCAGAGAGAAAAATGTTAAGGCGACTGAATTATTAACAGAAGAGAAAGTAAACAATGAGAGTCACTTGATTCATCATGAGTTCATTCGGGTCGTCATCTTGTAGAACTACATGGCTTCACACTATTCGTCTCATTCCCTATTCTCTCTGATGGAACCCACTTTTGCTCCAAGATGCTGATAAATATATAATTTTTGATCTAACAGAAAATTGTAACCCAGAGAATTCTTGAGCGTTTTTTCAAAAAGATATATCTACAATGAGTGACTCATTGTTCACTTTCTCTTCTGTTAATAATTCTGTCGCTCAACTCTTTGCACAATATGCTGGTCATAACCACCGTCTTTCGATCTGTACTGTAGAATAAGTGAAAAGTGTTATAGTGACGCCGTAAAAATCGAAATAGAAAGTAAACAGAGTCACTCATTGTAGATATGTCATTTTGAATGAAAGTTCTTGAATTGTTCTCAACCTCCCACTGGTAGCACTGTAAAATCATCCGGAAGAGTCCGTCTTCGTCCGGGTTTAATTCATCAGCGACGTAAAGTGTATCTCGTCGGAAATAAGAGGCAATCATTAGCCAGATCCTTTCTTTTGTTTAGTTGCGTGTTGGTTTGTGAGAATATCTAGGGTGACCATACGTCCTATGTTCCCAGGACATGTCCTGGTTTTGCATTGTCTGTCCTGGTGTCCTGGAAAGTCGAGGAAAATGCTTGATTTGTCCTGGTTTTTCTCCTGTAAGCCTAGTATATTTCTATCTATTCAGTCTTCGATTTTCACTATGCTCTAGATCGCAGTAACGACTGACCGCAACCATAACTGCAACGTATACTCATCCTCAATCGGAATGTGACAAACAAAACTTAATATAGTCGAATCTCCCAATTGTACCTTTCGATGGTTCTTTAAATCTCCCAAGAGTATCTCGTCAATATCGATGAAACAATGGTTACCAGCGCTTCTCCTTGGCTTAAATCGTCATTCATTCAATTCCCTTTGGTACCTCAGAAAAGACACATCGGCATTTTGGTGCTTCTGCTTCTACTTGAGTTCTCTTGCTAGTGGCTTTATTTTCGTCTTACTGGAAATCCATTCCATAAAAAGAAAAATAGCACCTAATCAGTCGCTCTGCTTGTCAACAGTGCAGCGAATCAAACGAACGTTTCTACCTAAAGTCTGCTGTCTAGATGTACCGTGCCAGTACTATAAACAAGCAAAGCAATCGAATAATAAATATCTTCCAAAGCCATTGTGAACAATAAAGCACAGTTAATTTCATCGATACGATATCGATCATTCATTTCAAGATGTTTGAAACTCAACAGCAAAATACAACAGCAAATTTGCAAATGAAGTTTAGACTATCGGAAGTCGTCGTTATACAAGCTCACTACACTCATTACTGATAACATTTAAAACTTTGGCTATAACGGAAAGCTACGCAATGGAAGACAACATGCAATACGTCGTTGAGCATGATAGGACCAAGATACCCATTTATATCGACAATGATAAGATTGATATGCGTCTGCACGATCAACACCTAGGTACTATTAATAAATTTATTACAACCATCATGTCGGAATACGTAACGGTGGAATCCTTTAAGTTTGAAACCCGGAGAAAATTTAGGTATTTCCAACGTTTTTTATTTCGTGGGAATACGAGTGACCTATTCCTTCATATCTGAACTTTCAATTCAAAGCAAAACGGGTGACCAAATCTCAAATCACGCTGTGCATGTATGAAGGATAGACTCCTGCGTGTCCTACGTTGTTATACAAGAAGACACACTACGAGAAACCATGTACACAAACCTCTAACGAATCAATATCAATTGCCAGCATACCCTTCACACAGCCCTTCATCAACATCAACTAAATCACAAACCATCGGAGTTGCAGCTCAGGCACCAACGATTACTGGAACAACAGAACGTACGCACAGCGTGAACGATCATTGTGATGTGCCTACTACTTCCCAAACAACTGCTAGCACCACCGATATTAAAGTAAATAACAAAGAGCACGGATACGCAATCGTGACCCGTAGGCCCCACAAGCAACTCAAACCAGGTAATCGTGAAAGCCCATACAATATTAACAGCGAGAATAGCATGAACGAAAACGAGGGAAACGAACCAAACATTTTTTTCATCGCGACATGCATGAATTGAATTTTGTTTTCTTTCAAATTCACGCAGGGATGTCAATTTTTTCAAGCTCGGGCTCAAACTGATATTATTTACAACAAGCTATCCGCCAGTTTTCATATAACAATCGCTTAAACGGAGAAATTTTTGGTAACAACGGTAGGTTTTGCAGCTCTCAAGTCGAGAGATAATGGTTTTCAATGGAGATTGCCAGGCATAGCGCAGGGAAGCTACTTGGGATCACTGATGTTTCTGATTTACGTCCATGTCGTGTTATTAGTACTGAAAACTCCTCGCCGGTACTGCATAGACCATCTCAGCATTAAACGTTTGCTTATGGTGGTGTAGCAAGAACTGCCACTGTGAAATTCCGATGAAAGACTTTCTGGTAGAGCTCTTCCTCCCAGACTCCCATAACTTTTTTCTGTGCAAGCTCTGCCTGCCAGACCCCAGAGCTGCCGAACACATGCGGAAAAGGCAATGTCAAATGAGAGGTAACGGGGGAATCAGTACCCTTTCGACTGTCCTGGTTTTTTACTCGTCTGATATGGTCACCCTAGAATATCGCAAGAATAATGCACATTCGCTGAGAAAATATGGTGGAACTTGCTAATAATTTTAACAAATACTTGTGTGATTAGAGTTGCTAAAAGTACACCCGTTACTTCCGCTTAGTATCTGCAGTTTCTTTTGAACTTCACTAGCTTATTTATTATTATTCTCGGTGGTTTGTTTACATGGGAGTTATGTGAGTTCAAGTGTAACAGATGAGCACCCATTGCACTCGCACTCACGCAACTGACAAAGTAAACAAACAACCAACAATTATTGTCAAACATGAACTTCATTCATCATTGGTTCACTCATGTCGTCATCTTGTAGAACCAGCCCCCTGCTAGGCAGCCATTTTGTCCTATCCAACATCTGGTTTTGTTAAAATCAAAACAACCCAATGCTAGTGCACGGGCGACGTGGGCCTAGATGCAGCTAGGCCCATCATATGTTAACTACTGTCAAAGTCCGTATATCTCCATAGCGAATGACAGGAGTGACACCCTCCTGTGTAGAACTCAATAGCAGTCATCGTCGCTTGTTCGAAATATTTTAAGAGCCCTTATTTTCACGATACTCGCACTGAAAAAACTAAACACGTTAACATCATATAGAAATTGAATTGACTCAATCGACAAATACAACATGCAATGCGCACGGTTGCCATTTCAATATTTAGTCGAGTGTTGGAAATGTGGTTCTCGAATGGAATTCACGCGAACATTGCATTGTGTGAAAAGTACAGTAATATCAAAAGAAATGCCACTGACTAAAATTTCCAAATGAATTTCACGCGAATGTCATTTTGTTTTACCCATAAATTTAGTTGGCAGAATAAACGATAAAATCAATAGTTTTACATATAGAAATGCGCCACGTGTTTTCCACGCGAAAGTCAAACTCCAGGTTCATACTTTACGACTCAATAGCATGGCAATGAGCATTCAATGAAACAGCATGTTATTCACGTGGAATGTGTTTGAATTATTTTTGAAATACAACATGGATTTCCATATGAAATTCAAAGGAAAGTTATTTTCCTTTTCAACATGAAAATGAACACGAAAGTGATGTTTAATTGCATATGACACATTCTTTCGTGACGTTTACAACGATTTGACGAATCTTCATTCGACAAATATGTTATAACTTTATCAAATGAACGCCTACATAAAAACTTATTACAGATTTGGAAAGTAGACAAAGATTCACCAAAGATTCAATTAACATAAACTAAATATACCAGAATTTGATGATTTGACTTTTATTGAAATACGTTGAAAGCTCTAATTTGTGACGCGTTGTAACGACACGTTACATTATCGGTCATTAAACAATCAGTTTATTCAGTTAATGTTGATTGAATCTTTCGTGAAATGTAGTCTGCATTCTGAATCTGTAATAAGTTCTAATATATTTGTCGAATAAACATTCGTCAAATTGTAACGTCACGAAAGAATGTGTCATATGGTTTTATTGTGTGGATTATTTTCAGTGCGTGTACGCCATCCTGATGCATCCGTCGAATAAGAGGTACTCGTCCTACGTTTGGTAAATTCGTTGGATATTTGTTCAAAGAATGCAATCCATTCCTATGGGATTGTTGCTGTTACACTGAAGTGAACAACTACTGTCAGAATTGTCAGATTTACTTTTTCCTATTGCTTTATGCTTGTCAATGTACGGTGCAGATGTTGACGTTTTAATTCCGAGGAAAACTAACCCTAATAAAAAAATTATAGACGAACTTTAACCCGTATAGTGCAACGATTCCACATATTGTTACCCCCCGGACAGGTCGTTTTGCTCTTAAATCATACGATGTTTATTAGGGAATCGTTCACACGCAAAATTTGATGGCAACCGAATAACAAATGGACTTAGTGCAGGGCGATGGGCATTAAAATTCGAGAAATCTTCCTGTGTGCGTTTTATTTTAAACGTCAGATATTTCAATATGAGGGAAGTGAACCTTTTCCGAAGAGAGCCTGCGGGAGGTAGCATGCCGGTTTTATCTCATCATTTCGACAGAGATTCGTCGATGAGTGCTGCGAGAGTGAGTGCATTATAATGTGTTCGTTTAGGCAGGACTTGACATGTAGGGAGCATTGCTTGTACAGTGATCAACTGATTATGCATCAGTCAATTTTTTTAATTCATAAAAATCAAAGTTGTTAAACATCGAACAGAGAAAGATCGGATGAAAAAAATCGATTTTTCGAAATGGAAATATCGATCGTAAGAAAATCGTATCTTTTTCAATGAGGTCGATTTTATCAGATCGATTTTTTTATGTCAACAGCATTGATATTGCCAAAAATCGGGCCGATAAGATCGGATGCAAAAAATTTCCCTCCCCTACGTTGATGGGTTTGACGGTATTGCTAACATCATCGAGCATATTTCGTGCGTCAGTTTTAAAGATCCTCTGACAGACAATTGCTTTAGGATGATAGTGCATCGAGGATACCGAGACAGCTTATGGGTCTTGTTGTAGGTTTTGTGTTTTTTCCACTCTGCACCAGTCCAAACTAACGATCAACCACTGGCCTATGCGCTCAAGTGGGTCGACGTGGATTGATTGATGTTTACAAATCTTGTGCGCTTTTTCAAAACGTCATATCTGCAATGAGTTACTCTCTTTGTTTGCTTTCTCTTCTGTTAATAATTCGGTCACTTTAACATTTATCCCTCAACTCTTTGCATAATATGCTAGTTAAAACCACCGTCTTTCGATCTGTACTGTAAAATAAGTGAAAAGTGTTATAGTGACGCCGTAAAAATCGAAAGAGAAAGTAAACGAAGAGAGTAACTCATTGCAGATATGACGTTTTGAAAAAACGCTCAAGAAATATATTCACAGCTTAACCCTCGGGCACTCGCGCCGTTGATTCATGTGCTAGACCTTCCGAAACTCTAGCGAAATCTTCTTCCAGCACGAGCGGCTGCTAATTCGGGGAGCCATTCGCGCGAGTGCCGGAGGGTTAATGGCGGTGTTGGTGGACACGGCGCGCAGTGGAGAGCATTGTGTGTGGACTAAACGGTCAACTTTGTCATAGTGCACAGGCTTACTATTAGACCGGCAACAATTTCGACTTTTTTCGGAACACTGCTAATTCAAATGGTAATTGGATGCACAGATCATATGCTAAATATGAGCTATTTACTATAGCTCTAGTTTATCCACAAGAGGTTCAAGTTTCTGTAATAATATATATGGAAACTCGGAAATAAAAACTTAAAATTAAATGAAAAATTCCGCAGTAGCTCTGTATACCTCAAAACTTATGGTCGCGTAGCTTATTTCATAGCGAACAGCATATTGATTGGAAGTTCCCCTATAAAGTTCTTTAACTTTGACGAGCAACCGATTTGCGAGAAAGAGCGGCAACACATAACTTTATATGAAAATATCTTCTTACTTCAAAATTGGATCAATTTGCAGTCTTCGGCAATGTTGATCCTCATACCTTAAGCTATATATCTGCAGATTTTGGGATGCACAAGATGACACTGGCATTTTGTATTGAATTTATTGTTTCTATTGCCTATTTTTCATATATTTTCACATACCAACTTCAAAACTCTTGTGAGTGTTCGGAAAAAGCTCATATTTGATAAATGCTATGTGATGTCAATTACCGTTAGATTTAGCAGTGTTCCGAAAAAAAATCAAAATTGTTGCCGGTCTACTGACTATAGAACTGTAAAATTTGAAACCTATCAGTGTTAAAGTAGTAAAAATTGTAGTTCTTAGTACTAGTGTACAATTATTGTGTGCTAGTCGTATGTCTATCTGTAAAAGATTGTCTGGGGGAGAATCTGCAACCGAGAATAGTTCGTCTAGTTCCCAAGGACAAGGCTCTCTCATCTTTGAGCTTCATTACTTTCAAAGTTGGCGTTAGCAAATCATACAGGGATAAGGCTCTGTCCAAAGACTCTTGGCCGGAGAACATCTACTTCCGTGAATTTGTGACCAATTCAAAAATCCAACGACCTATCGTCAGGATTGCGGCGGAGAAGAATCCATCTGGTGGTGGACAGTAGCGCCAAGCTGTTCCGGATAAACTCATCTGTCCAACTTCTTGTATCCCGGCGAGCGATTTAGGTCTACCTGGCGAATCGGCGACTTCTTCTGTGTCAGGTAAAGCCAAGAAGGGTATATGTCCTTCCAAAGCAATACAAGATGCTGCACGCCCTCAATATAAATTTCACTTACAGTCTGCTGATGAACACAACTCTACCGCCGCTGTGAATCTTCAATGTCAAAAACAAAATTTGGATCCATTCGTAACGAGCACGTCTCTTCATAGCACATTCGGCTCTACAACGATCACAGAAGGACTAAGCACTCTATGCTATGCTGGTATGACTCATCGCAGCCTGGGACGCACTGCAGCTAGCACTATGGAAGCCCTTGATCCCCCTGCCACAGTCGAGCCATTGCAGCCAGCGTTCACCAGTCGTCCCGGTCCTGTATGCAGGAGTGGTGAAGGGGTCTTCCAAATCGATACCAACGGCAATCAATCGCTGCATTCAAACCTACAAATATATTACCAGAATGCCGGTGGTATGAATTCAGTAATCGAAGATTATTTGGTAGCAAGTTCGGATGAATGCTTCGACATAATCGCCCTCACAGAGACGTGGCTTAGCGATAGCACTCTATCAGTGCAAGCATTTGGTGCCAACTACGATGTTTTCCGTACTGATCGCAGCTCACGCAACAGTCTCAAGACTACCGGGGGCGGGGTACTTGTGGCTATCCATCGTCGATTGAAAGCGCAACCGATTGACGATACTTTGGGGGTCAGTGTGGAGCAGGTGTGGGTGCGAATCAAACTGGCTGGCTACGCACTTTTTCTTTGCGTGGTTTATCTTCCACCGGACCGCACTCGCGATTCGACATTGATTGATTTACATACTGAGTCACTGGAACGGATTTCCGCTCAAGCAAGCCCGGTTGATGAGATCCTGATTGTTGGTGATTTCAATTTCTCCGGATTAAAATGGCGCTCTGCTTCTGACGGATTTATGTTCGCTGATCCCGAACTGTCATCTTTTCATGCTGGTATTACCAGTTTGCTTGACTGCTACAGTCTAAATCTGCTGCGCCAAACGAATAATGTGGTGAACGAGAACAACAGAATCCTTGATCTCTGTTTGTCGAGCAAATCTGACTACGCGCCAAAAGTTACCGCAGCACCGTTCCCCCTGGTAAAGACTGTTAGACACCACCCTCCCCTGCATATATTGCTTGAAGCGATTCGAGTGAAGCATGACTGCAATGCTTCTGACACCGTCAGCTATAATTTTAGAAAAGCGAACTATAATAGCATTATTGACTTCCTGTCGAATATCCACTGGATTGAAATTATCGACAATGATGAGGTCAACGTTGCAGTGCAGACCTTCTCCAATGTTATGAGCTATGCTATCGATCGCTATGTACCCAAAAGAAGTGGCCTTCAATCTAAGCACCCAGCGTGGCACACTGCCTGAGCTGAGACGGTTAAAAGCGACTAAAAGAGCCGCTCTGAAGAAGTACTCCAAGTTTGGGGGCTACGTGCTGCGACAACACTACGTTCATGTTAACCAAGTCCATAAAAAGACATCGAAGCGTTGCCATGCCGATTACTTGCGAAACGTGCAACGTAAGTTGAAGTCCGAACCTAAAACATTCTGGAAGCATGTAAACGAGCAAAGAAAGGAATCCGGGTTGCCTTCAACGATGAGCTATGGAGGACGTATGAGCTCTAGTTTACAGGAGATCTGCCAACTATTCTCTGAAAAGTTCGCGAGTGTTTTCTCCAACGAGAAACTGACACCGACCCAGGCTTCACGCGCGGCTCTCAATGTACCTCAATCATACCAGTCTTTGAACTCTATCAATATCGACAATAATATGGTACAACTGGCGATTAGCAAAATAAAGGCTTCAACCTCGGCAGGCCCAGGTGGTATACCAACTATTATTCTAAAAAAATGCTCTGCCGGTCTAATAGAACCACTTTGTCATCTGTTTCAATTGTCGCTAACAACCGGAGTATTTCCCGAACTCTGGAAATCCTCCTTCATGTTTCCAGTTCACAAAAAAGGTGATAAAAAGGTAGTTGACAACTACCGTGGTATTACAACGCTAAGCGCATTTCCTAAGCTGTTTGAAATGGCTGTATTGGAGCTCATCTCCAGCCACTGCAAACAGTATATCTCCGAGACTCAGCATGGATTTATGCCGAAACGTTCAACATCTACGAATCTTCTGTCGCTCACAACATATGTTACAGATGCTATGTCGGACGGCCTTCAAACTGACGTTATCTACACGGACCTTTCAGCTGCTTTTGACAAGATAAATCACGCTATTGCAGTGGCAAAATTGGATAGACTTGGCTTTGGTACTAATATTCTCCGTTGGATGCAATCGTATCTCAGTGATCGTCGTCTAGCAGTCAAGATAGGTGATTGTGTATCCGAAGAGTTCTTTACTTCATCTGGAATTCCGCAAGGCAGCCATCTCGGTCCATTGATTTTTCTTCTGTATTTCAACGACGTTAACTTTTGTCTAGAAGGACCACGGTTGTCTTTCGCGGACGACCTCAAGTTATACCATAGAATCCGGAATACTGATGATGCAGCTTTCCTTCAACGCCAACTGGAAACCTTTGCGGAATGGTGCGAGATTAACCGAATGAACCTAACTCCAAGAAATGTACGGTCATTACGTTCTTGAGGAAAAAAACGCCTATTCGATTCGATTACTGTCTAGCTGAATCCACAATTGACAGAGCGAATTGCGTCAAAGATCTCGGAGTTTTTCTCGATGAACAACTGACGTTTAAACAGCATATCAGCTATATTGTCGCAAAGGCATCACGCTGTTTGGGGTTCATAATGAGAATATCTAAGCACTTTTCAGATATTTACTGCTTGAAATCTCTCTACTGCTCACTTGTTCGATCAACTCTGGAATATTGTTCAGTTGTGTGGAACCCTCATTATCTTAACGTTGTTCATCGAATTGAGACAGTACAGCGCAGATTTGTTCGGTTTGCCCTTCGTCGATTGCCTTGGAGCAACTCTCACTAGCTGCCAAGTTACGAAAGCCGGGGTTTGCTTATTGGACTCGATACATTGCAAGTGCGGCGGGATCTATTCCGTGCTATGACGATTTCGGATATTTTGCAAGATCGAATTGACTGCCCCGAGCTTCTCAGTGCGATAAACATGAACATTCGCTCTCGCGCCCTTCGCAATAATTTACTCCTACGATTACCTCTTCGCCGGACTAACTATGGATTAAACGGTGCCATCATTGGTTTGCAGCGAACCTTCAACAGAGATTAACAAATTATCATTAGGATCACACTGTGTCTGTTGATATTAATTAATTATAAATAAATAAAATGTCACTGTTCGTTTGATTATCTGTGATAACAGGGACAGGGAAAGGATACAGAACTGTTGCATATGATAGAATAGTGGGTAATCCTTCCTAAGATTCTAAGTTGGTCTCTTTTATCCGCTGTTCAATTCCTGCATTCGATTGGATTCGTTCGGGAAAATCGGATTGAATAAAATAAGGTATGGTTAATTTACCAACGCACGTGAATCATCTATTCCCGGTCAGCATAGCATGATAAAATTCTAACAGGATGCAATTGTAAACACAGCCAAATGAGATTAAAATATAAAGTCCCGCCCGAAATAGCTTCAAAAGAAGTGGAATATATCGAAGCAGATAATGTGGATAAAATCGGAGTTGTTGAATGTCTTTAAAATTTGTTTTAGGCGAGATTAGCAAGCAAACAAAATTATAGAAGATGATTGCAATTAATAATTGTTATGTGTTTTCTTGAAAGGTATATAAATCACCATAAGTATTGTTTTTCTTATACTTTAATGAATTAACAATGTTTTTAATTTTTAACAAATTAAAATGATTTTTTAATAACGATTATCATGGTAAGGTCTTAGGCCCTCTCGCAATTTTATGGGATTGACGGTATTGTAAACATCACCAATCATCATGACTACTGAGGATTTGAATCATATAAGAAGCCCGCTTCAAGATGTTGATTACAATACTCCTCATTAGTGGTGTATCAAGGGGGCCGGGAGGGCTGATGTGAGCCTTTTTTGTTCCATCCTTTCCTCTATTTATTAGCTCACAACCAACAATCAACCAAGAAAAAATAGATAAATACGAAAGTATATGCTATGTGTGGTGGATAGCTATTCAAGTACTAGTAGTGTTTGAAGTACTATTGTATATTTGTCACATGATGGTCGTAATTTTTGCTGTATCTTGTACCTGTCTAATCTATTACAACTTTCATCTATTGTCCTTTATCTTTTCCTTTCGAGTCCTATACTGCCATTCTACAAACGCCTTCAGCTTGACCAGTCAAAAAATAACGTCCATATCCAGCATATAACACGTTTCATGGCGACCCGACCGGGAACTCTAGTTTTTACGAGGGAAACTACTCCCTCCTAACATCTGAGCCGCACACTAATAATTTAGTATCAGATTCACGGCCCGCACGATCATTGAAGAACACACGCGAATATGGTCAAGGCTTCCGTCTGTCACGTTACAAGTTTACGCATATTTCATAAGATAAGTCTGCAAATGCGTTAAAATCAGATTCTATCACAATTGTACTACCCAAGTAGCATTTATAGTTTTATAGCAAACTACAGGTGCAATCTAAGTTTTAAGAAAGGCTTCAAGAGTACCATAAAACCTTTATTGCTACTTGGGTAAGCCACACATTTTTTCTACAGAAAGCTATTTTCTATCATGAACGGTTTTCGCTTTATTGTCAATTTGATACGTCTGTTACGTTACACAATTGTCGCAGTGAGTTTGGAGGTTGCCCGACTAAATTGAAAAAGTCTGTTCCGTTGACCCCCAAATTTGCATGAACACAGTTTTAAGTTGATGCTTGGAAAACAGGGAAGGCTTTGAAATATAGTTTTCCGAAGAAACTTTTTTTCGGATTTTATGGAGTATTCTCAATAATCTGTCACGTTACAACCAGAATCTGTCACGTTACAATTCTGTATTTTTATTGAAGCTAGTATATCGAGACAGTCATACACAGATCATCCTTGATTTGGGAACTGAGTATTAACGGGAAATTTTATGTTTATTTTGAAAAACATATTGGTTTTGATGAACAAACGTGCATAATTTATGAAAATGTCGTAATTGCACGAAATAACACATTTTGTCCAAAGAAAATTTAAAATCACTTAAAAATTTTGCATTTTGAAGGACAATTTTTCTTGAGTATTTTGAATTGGAAAAACATTTTGAAATACATTCTATAACTAAATTATTTACAAAACAAAAAAAAATAATCAAATATTTAAAAAAAAATGAAGCATTTTTCATGTTTTTATTATAAAATCATTTATTGTTATTTTCTCCACAATGTAATTATATTTTAAACCTTTTTTATTTAATAGAATTTTAAACTCATTATGTTTTTTAGCGTTTGGTCTTTGTGAGTAATCTATTAGAAGGGCGTATTTTCACCATGGATGTTTAAAAAATGTTTCGGAATTTTTTTCTTAAGAGCATTTTTCGAAACGATGTTTTGTATTAATATTGTATAAAAAAAATTAAATTCTAACCATCAGAATGAAGGTCCGCATGACCATCCAAGAACGCACGCGTATATAGGAAATGCCACACGGTTACAAAATCCAGTCTTGTACACGCGATGTCACATGAACGCGAGCACACGTGACAAACACGTTAACATACGAACGCTTAAGCTCTTCGCGATTAACAACGCACTCCGCGATCGCGCAAACTTAATAACACGCCGGTAATAAGGAGAACGTTTTAGCACTTACGAAGTTTCAAACGCTGTCTCAAACGCGAACCATCAAACATCCGTTTTCGTGCACTCATGAATCTGTCACGTCCGGAAACCATTACTCTCTGTACTAATAACATAGGTCCATACATTCAGTAGGACCAATCAAAAAATAAATCACATATCCACTAGACAACATGGCGACATCACCGGGCACTCTAGTGATATGGAAGATCTCACACTCTTTTAGCATTTTAGCGGTACACCAAAAAATAAAGTGCTAGATTCACGGTCCGCGCGCGATTATCCAAGAACACACGCGAATATGCGAAAGGAACACGGTTATAAAATAGAATTCATACACGCGAAGTTACATACACGTTAGCGCACGCGGCATACACACGCGATCGAACACGTTAACGTACAAATGCTCGAGCTCTTCGCGATCATACACGCGATCGCGGCTCCCTACGCCCGCACATACCTGAGCCGTACAATAAATATCACATTCAGAATCACGGCCCGCTACAATTGGCCTAATGCAGTGTTTTAGTGGGCGACATTGCCTGTCTCGTCTGCAAATTGTAGTATGTGATTCTGGCGGGGAGCCCTTCCGAGAACCTAGCTCTACAGCTCCAGTAGGACAACTCTCGAAAAAAAAATATTGTGTAAAAAAATTAAATTTATGACTGGAAAATATTAGGAAATTTAGAAGCATACTTAAAGTCGTTGTGAAAAATTATTTCGTACTAATAACTTCTGAATAATGCAATTCGACACAGATCTTTCAATAGGGCCAAAGTCGCAATGTACTCAAATGGAGAAAAATCAGTTTCAATATACGGCGATGCTTTTCTAAATGTAGTTTTTATTGTAGGTATAAATTACTTTATGACCATGTTTTTCCGGAAGCATCTATGGTTAAACCTTATGACAATATAACAAAGAATTTAATTCCTATGTGCTTTTAGTGGGTAGAAACTAAAAAAATGCTTACGCCCAATTTGCATCCCAGTCGTGATTTCGCCCTTCAGCAACCACCATTTGCGGAAGGGCTAAACGGTGTACATAATTTTCATAAGGGCGCGGTAAAAGGGATAAACTGACTCTGTCTTGCTGGGTAGGGCTGGGTAAATGGGCGAGCTTGACAGTGTACTTTTTAATAGGGCTCAGCAAATGGGCGCATAGAAACCCAATGTAAATGATAGGGCACGTGCATCTTTTCTTCGAATTTCATGAAAATATCGAAATATTCGAATGTTTATGTGCAACAACTATCGAGTAGACATGATCCTAGTAGATATTGCTTATCATTTATATAATAGAACCGCCGTTTAAAGAATAATTTTGTGAATAATAACCGTACGCCCGGTTCTGTCAAAAAATGTAAGTTTAGCCTTTATATTCCATATGAGAAGAAGGGCCTAAGTCGAAATCTCGAAGAAAATGCATGTTTCGCCGTTTTGTTTTCTTTAATTATAAATCGAACTAAAAACCATTTTAACTAATTTTCACCTCAATCTTGTAGTATTTTTGTCGCATAATGTCATAATAGCGAAAACGCATTTTGTTTACATTTGCGATTTAAGCCCTAATGAAAGATCTATGTCGAATTACTGTTTCTTCTATATTTAGGCTTGCGTTAACAAAAAAAAATCATTGGTTTTTGTAATTATACTTTT
This sequence comes from Topomyia yanbarensis, assembly GCF_030247195.1. Lineage (NCBI taxonomy): Eukaryota > Metazoa > Arthropoda > Insecta > Diptera > Culicidae > Topomyia > Topomyia yanbarensis. The sequence continues at coordinate 65,936,086 of NC_080672.1, forward strand.
TCAACTTTTTTGTCTTTTCTTTTTGAAAAATTGCACCAAAAAATATTCACACAGAAGAATTAATTCCCTAGAACTCGCTATCATATAATTTGGCCGTACAAATCTCGACAAACATATGATTACGGCCTGAAAGCCAACTGTCAAAATCCACTTTGAATGGAAATTCCGGACAAACCGTTACTAGTCGAACACAGTTCACAAGAGTTTATGATAGAGAAAACTTTTCTCTTTCGTTTACTACCAACATTTGTGATTGGCGTGTAACGGTTTGTCCGAAATTTCCAATCAAAGTGGATTTTGACAGTTGGCTTTTAGGCCGTAATCATATGTTTGTCGAGAAATGGCGATTTTCGAACAATATATTTTAAAAGTAGTGCATTCAAGATCTCATACGACCTTCTTAAATATTACTCTTCAACAAAAATAGTTTGTTTAGCCATTCAAAATACTTAGGCTCCCATATAGATGAAACGTAAAAAGTTTCATCAGAATCGAAGATGGTCAGCATGTTTGACGTAATTGAATCAAACTTGATGCAATTGCTTTATAGCAGAAAACATCTGTCACGTTACATGAGATCAACTATGTTTTCTCAAAAAACGAATAAAACTTTAAGAAACCTTCACAAAACAGTTTCAAAAAGTAACAATGTAAGTTAGACATTGTATGCAAGCTGTTGGTGTGGTCCACAAAAACTTTTTCGAATTTTTAACTGTCACGTTACAAGTTATTTGTTTTCATTACTTCACAATTAAAAATAAGAATTAATCTACATTCATTTCAAATTTTCGAGCATTATCATCAAATTTAAATTAGACTACGATAGAAAAATGTGGATCCAGCCAAAAAGTTGAAAATATGGATTATGTTTACCTTTTTATCTCCTTGCAGTCTTCCAGTCATTTTCAGTCCATGCAAGAAGCATCAACAAACTTTTGTAAATGACGGACATGGAATTTTTGTCTGGGCTCATAATTCATTTTGTTTGACATTAGATGTTATATACATACGGAAAAAAAAACAGTTTGACGAAAAATTTGACAAAAAAAAATTTCTTTGGCTGCCATTCTCGGAGCCTTGACCATATGTGAAACAAGTTCACACGGTCACAAAATCAAATGTATATCACGCCAAAAACACGTTAACATAGAAACGCTTGAGCTCTTCGCGACCACCCACGCACACCTACGCCCGCGATCACACAAACGTTACACCCAGGTGGTAAAGTGAACATTCATAAATTCTTAAACGCGGTCTCAAGCGGGAACGTACAAAAATGCCCGCGCACGAACGATCACGAATCGTTCACGCCCGTCTATCCTGGAGGCCTAGGCCCATATATTCAGCTGGACCATTTGAGAATACGCTTATACTTATTAGATGGCGACATGACCGGGAACCCTAGCGATAAGGTGAACCTACCCCCTGCAGGAATTTGAACAGTACACCAAAAATTAAATATCAGACTCACGGTTCGCAAGACCATTCACGGAACTATGTTAATGGTTACACGATTACAGTATTACGTCAGCATACAAACGTTTGAGCCCCTCGCGATCATTCAAGCAACCTACACCCGCGATCTCGCAAAAGTGGTAACTCCCCGGTGATACGATGAACGTCGTAGCACCTATACATAAATAAATGCGATCTCAAACGCGAACCTACTATGTTTTGCTAATTTTTGTATGGAAAAGGTAAAAAAACATGATAAAGTGAGCTTACCGTATTCATAGGGTAGAGCTAGGTGCCACGCGCCAAGCCTTCTTACCTTTTTTGTGCATTGTTTCAAAAAGTTCCGGCTCGTGCATTTTGGTTTGCACATTTCTTTCTTATACGTAGTTGAAGCTGGTGTAAAAAATGTAAAAATCTTCAATAACTTTGAAACGAATGAGTATTTTTACACACAGTCTTCGAAAATATTATGTAGCTTTGATACCCACACGTTTGTCATGAACATAGTCACAATTGAAAAAAGTTTATTTAAAAAAACTAGATTTATGGGGTTGCCATAGAAAACGCCTGATAAATCAATAACCTTTCGTCCCACAAGCTGAAGTTCTTCAACAAAATTCTTCACTATGAGCATTTCTAAAACTTTGTCGGAGACACCAACTTTCTATCTCGTCAGCATAAAAAGTTAATTTTTTAGATCAATCATAGTAAGCCATGCCTGATTTCAATTGTTATCAGATTGTTACAGATATTCATACGATCAATTCCTCCAAATGGTTTGGCCTCTAGTGAATTAAGTTCACATTTTTGGCGTTTCCGACCACTGTGCCACGCGATCAAACACGTTAACGTACAAACGTTCGAGCCGGTTGCGATGATACGCGCACTCTGGAAATCCCTACACCCGTACATTTTTGAACCGTACAGTGAATATCACATTCAGAATCACGATCCGCTGCAATTGGCCTTAAGCAGTGTTTAAGTGGGCAACATTGCCTGTCTCGTCTGCAATTGTGGTGTGTCATTCTGACGGGGAACCCTTCCGACAACCTAGCTCTATAGCTCCAGTAGGAAAACTCTCGGAACAAATAGTACAGATTGCGAGTGATTCATAATCGTGACCTCACCGTACGCCTCGCTCACAGTGACCAAACGAGCATCAGTTTGATGCTGTGGTGAGCAGTGAGAAAAACAACGATCAAACTAGTGTATTCTAAATAGGGAGGAATGTAGGTGAAATATCTGAGATTTTCGGTGTGGCCCTATACATATGTCAAACAGGGGAAGGAACAGTGTGTGCGTGTCTTCTCTCTTGCGTTCATTTCTGGCCATTCTGATGTGGCCGCTGGCGCTGTTTGAATCGAACGTGCGATTGTGTTCCGTGTGGACTTATGGTGGGGTTCGCTCCTGTGCGGGATATGTTTGATTGAGCTTGATTATAACAACTAGCAGCAGACATGTTCACGGTATCCGGATAGAGGAAGATAATAAAAACAGCTGACGTTTATCATGTGCCAATTTCTGTCCAAATGAAAACAACTTTGACGGGGAAACGAAGTTGGGAACCCGTCGAAAACGTCGATGACCGCCGCCCTAGAGCTGCGAGTGAGCCTCTGTGTGTGAGTAGGTGGAAAATAAAATTGTGTAGTGTTTAGTGTTCTATTCCATCGGACGGAACTTTTCTCGCAGCTGTTTGTTTCGAAATATACCAACCGAAGCTGAACTCGAAATTCATCCATTACAAACTCGTTTCTGTGAATGGAATGGAGGGCTCGAAGGGCGGCGCGACGGTGATCAATGTGATAAGGGGGTAAATCATTTAGAAGATTGTTAGGTTTTTTTTCTTTACTTGCCCCAGTGTGACAAACGAAGAATGAGTACTGAAACTCGGAACGGATGAGTGAAATAGCACGAGCATGAAAAATGAACAAAAAATGCAAACAATTAGCCAGGGTGTGTACCCGAAAGGAAAAGCGATATGGATTGAAAAGTGCACGATGGTGAAAACGAAGAACTGAAAATAGCACTGTGAGGAGGTGGCTGAATGAGAAGGGAAACGGAAAGAAGTTTAATCGGGGAAAACGAACGTAGATGAGAAGTTTTTGACAGATCTCGAGGTGTACTGTGATGAATATTGCTACCCCGTGTGGGATTCTGTAGCGATGATGTTTAATGCTGTTTGGTTTATGATTCGATAAACATCTGAAGTTAGTTTGAAACTGGGGTAGAGCGATCACTAACAATGCTTGAAATTGTATGATTTGGACGGTCCATTTTCTGAAACTCGTGATACTACAAGATATTTCATATTTAGTCTGTGTTAGCCGTGTGAAAGATCAGTGCATCTAAAATATTCCACATAGATAATTAATTTACACGGATCTGAGTCATAGACATTTTTAGGTAGAGAATTCAGCGACTAAACACAGATCATACGGTGCAGTACACTTTTGTTGACATTTTAATTAAAGAGTTAATGAATTGGCAAGAAATCCGAAATCACAGATTATCACTTCTTCTAGGATGATTTGGACGGGGTTGTTTCACTTTGTCCGCCCTTCTTGTCACTTAATTAAGACATTACATTCTTTCTTGTATAGGAGCGATGAGTCCATTCTCAACTTAATTATTTGTAGTCGTTAGTTGGTACACCGTATCATGTTTGTTTGTATCATGTAGCTTGATTTTAGTGCCGTTATTGAGGATGCTCCACGAACTTCAATAGCGTTGGTTGCAATTCGATGGTAAAATACCAAAATATCCCCAAAAACCTAAACACGGTGTTCCTAAAACCGTTATTAACTAAAAAAACGCTTTTAATCCACCTAACAGTGTGATGAGACATTTCTTATAACTCTTATCACTCTCTTCGGATATTATATCGTTTGAGAACATTTAGAACTTGATGCTTCGCGATGTTTTTGATAACACTACATGGGATAGTGGCAGGACTCAGAGAATCGCTCAAATCAGCATAGGACAACATCAGTGCTAGAAATCTCAAATCAAATCAATAGGAAAGCGAAAAAATGGCCCATAAAATAGACATACCAACGAATTATTGTTAATGCTCTGTTTATAAAATATCTAAATTGTGGTGGGAAAACTGAATTTTCCTAAAGGGGTTATATATTGTACTGAGCCAAAAAAATCGAATTTTTTTTTAATCGATTTGAAGTTTATACTTTACTCAAATTTCCAACGTGACTGAGAACTAAGAAATCAACGCTTTTTCTTGAAAAGGGCGATACTAGCAGTGATACCATTCAAAGAAAATCAACAGTGAATATTTCCAGACTTGGTTTTATTATATAAGAACTATTGTGTTTTTACATCCTAGATTACATGATTCAGTGATCGAAACCCAAAACTTCATAAAGTATTTGAAATTATTAAATTAAAATTTGTTTTTGCTATTGAAATTGACAAAATGATAGTATCGCCCCTTTGGCGATTGTTTACTTTTTCGGTCCCACTTATCAGCATTGAAGTATCGCCCTTACGTTTTTTTACAATAACTACCGTATTACACCACCGATTTCGTCCGTGTTTTTTCAATAGCGATCATTGTTACTATTTACGGCTGGTATCAGAAAATAACGTTTCGCCTCTAAACTGCTAGCAAAAAAAGTATCGCCCTGTTTGTTTGCATGGAGCGTAGAGGGCGAAACTTTAAACAAAATAAACAAAAATACAGTTTCGCCCGTTGTATTTTTTGCTGTAGTTTAAGAAAGCAATATCGTAGAATCAAAATTTTTAGTTTAATTTGTTGCGTTTCAAAGCCCTCATTCGCATGTATGAAAAACCCTTATGTTTACATTTGTAAGTATCGCCCTTTTCACAAAAAAGCGTTGAAATTAAATCGCAGCTTCTGATATCACGCTATCTCTGAAGTATGCGTGCATAGTTCCAAATTTTACTTTGACATCGACTTTTTCTAAAGGTGACTTCCCAGTAGTATCCTTGATTTGAATTATTATCGCTAATCCTAATGTCAAAGAACAAAAAAACCTCTCGAAAACGAACCGTTTGGGAAAATCATCATCATTACTGGAATTTTCATTTTCACGAAACTTTTCGATAACCTTCCGTCACTTGCGTAAATGCACTGGGTGCACAGTGCTCTGAAAATCTAGCGAAATCGTCTTAGGGCACCAGCGGGTCTAATTCAGAGCTATCTGCGCGGCGAGTTTAATCTGTAAAGAATACTAAAAATTAATTTCTATTCCATAATTTTCAGTTCAGCAATTCGAGAGATCGTGCTCACCGCAAGCCATGAAAAATAGACTACGATGTGAAGCGATCGTCACTATTTATTTAAAATCACGGTTAAATAAAAAATTAAACTATTAAAAAATTTCAAATAGTTCATAATTTTCACAAACTTATTAGGAAAAATGTATTAATAAGCTTTCGTAATATTGTGTAGGAAAAAAGCTGAAAATTTCAGTATTTTCTCTATCTGCAACATATAAACCCTCAAGTATACCAATTAATTGGTATACGAATTGGAATAGGTTCGCCAAATTTTGGAAGAAGTCTATAAAATAACCCCTTGAAAGCTACCTAAAAATTGTTGTAGTTCGATGCAATAAAAAAATCCCCAAAAATGAAATGTATCTATTAATGTGAAACACAGTGAATAATACATACAATAAAGACCCATTTTTATCAATCTCATGGTATATTTTAGGCTGACAAAATGGGGACATTGACTAAATCGGGCAATTTTTTTTTCTTTATAATAAACTGAAGCTGTTAAAATATTCTTCCCGTCCCTTGATGTAGTCTGATAACTATTTCTGATTATGATGAACTTTTTATTTTTGCATATTTCCATCTTCATGATAAGTAAAACATGCTCAAGAAAGAATTTACTCGAATTCAGTCTTGTTCGTCTGCTAGAGCCCATCAAACATATGTTCATATTTGGCTGATAAAATCGGGGTTTCAATGTATTATAATAGATATTCAGCATTCGAAGAAGTTTCTTGTGAACGAGTGTAGAACGACTTTGTTTCTGCTTACTTGAAGTCAGCGGCGTAGCCAGAAATTCGGTTTGGTGGGGGTTTGGTGAAAATCGATCATACTGTCCAAACGGCATAATTCCGAAAGTGTAATTTTTGAAGTTTTAAAATTATGCAGAATTATTTTTTCAGAAAATAGTGACAGAGTTCGTGTCTTTAGCGAAATTTTTGAGACTTTATTGTAGTCATGAATATTAACCTGAGAAAATTCACCATAAATACTTCTTGGACGATATACCGTCAAAATTATTTACTAAAGACTAAGATACTACTAAGATACTAAACCTCCGAAATTGGTGGTTTCAAAATGATGCTATCTTGACCTTAAATTACTGTTTTTAATCATTTGACCTATACATATAATTGGTCATATAACAAAAATTAAATGCTCATCAAAATCGATCAGGAACTGCTAGAGTCGAATGGAAATCGTCATTTTTCATAAATTTCTCTCTACATTCGGAAAGTGTTATCCTCGTTATTAATCATCTTACGTTTTCGTCTCAACTCGACGCATTCCCAAAATAAAAACCTGTTTTAATCCACCTAGTAGTGCAATTGTGCTTGTCTCTGTCTGCTTTTAATTTTAAAGTAGCAACCCCTCACTGCATACCCCCCTCGGGCCGGTATAATTGAAGATTTTTAGAGTGATTGCATAACCTTTCTATATGAGAAAGGCAAAAATGTACCAAAGTCTAAAAAAGTCAATTTTTGTCAAACATCTCAATGTTTCATGCATTTTAAAGTCATTTGGCATCAAAAATACAAATTTGGTTTTGAAAATTTTTCATTTCAGTTTATATGGGAATTTGCTGCGTGATTGCACTCTTCAACTCGTAACCCCGGAACCGGAAGTCCAATCAATAAAAAATTCAATAGCAGCCGATGGGAAGGTTGTACCTTTCATTTGAGCATAATTTTATGCAAATCGGTCCAGCCATCTCTGAGAAACAGAGGTCACATTTTTTTCCACATACACACACAGACATTTTCCGATATCGACGAACTCAGTTGATTGGCACATGACACGGCCCTCCGGGTCGGGATTAGATTGACGAATTTTAGAGTGAATGAGAAAGACAAAAACATTTTTGGCAAATGTTGAAAGTTATGCATTTTTTTGGTGAGCAGTTCTATGTTTCATAGACATTAAATCAATTTTAACTTCGCTTCCTATTAAATAAAGACCCTTATTACAGTACATCTCTACAAAAGCGAGCTCAATTTGAAAATAAATCTGAGGATTATGATTGATTACAGAACTCTGGAATTTTCTAATGGAATGTTTTCAGGCAGGAATTTGACATTGATGCTATTAGACAACTGTGAAATCAAGACCAATAGATCAGTTACATATCAGGAGGACCCCATTCCGACAATTTATCAAAAGTCCTCATGATGTTTGCAACAACAGGTTATCAATGTACGGATCAGATAATTGTTATTGTAATATTGAATTAAATCAGTCTGCATCAATAAATTTTCAACTTCAATTCATTTTTTTTTTTTGGGTGCGGTGGGGGGGGGGGCGGTGGTTGTATGGTGGTCAACCCCAAAACCTTCTCTTGGCTACGCCGTTGCTTGGAGTAATTTATTTCGCTTCTCATTTTCCGATATGTTTCAGATCGATCCGATGGTTATAAGTTAGAAAAATTGCAGTCAGAGGGTTCGCACAAATGAACATTTTTGCACTGATAAGTTATCAAGTTCCTTCCAGACAACTTGGAAGTGTTCGGTGATTATTTCTAGCGGTTGTAGATACAAAAATGAAATACAAAATTCGTTTTATCGAAATACTGTTTGGCTTATTTCAATGGATTATTACTATATTGAACAATAAATAGGCGACAAAGAGTAATCCACAAACAACAAGCCATAACTTTTAAAGTATTCAAAATAGATATTTGAAGTCTTCAGTAAAGTTATTCGCAAAAGTAAGAGCTACAAATTTGCCGAAGACATCATTTCGATATAATCACTTCCAAGAAAATTTGTGAAAATATCTCACTCATAGGGTGATTAATCAGCAAAAGCACAATACCAGAAGAAAGGGCATATTGCCTACATTATATTCTCCGAAGATACTATTGACCTAAAATAAGCCGTTTTGGCGTTAATAATAGATTACATGTTTTTGGTCATATTTCTGGCAATGGGAAATGATAAAAATCTTTCGTCCGCATTTAATGTTTAATATCTCTTTTGATAATAGTCCGATTTCAACAATCTATAGCTTGTTCGAAAGGTATTCGTTGAAGCTATCTAAAAACATATAAATTGTTAATCTATATTGTCAATTTCGGCAGATAATTAAAAAAAACTGCGAAAAACGCCATTTTTACGCATTCAAACATTCATATCTTGGAAACTAAACATCAGAATCAAAAACAAATTAATTGCGTTCATACTGTTTTTTAGTTCTTTCATTTAAATTTGGTTTGGATAAGCTCGGTTCAGCCATTGCTGAGAAACACGAATGAGAATTTGTCCGTTACATACACACACACACAGACACACACACACAGACATTGTCCCAAATCGTCGAGCTGAGTCGATTGGTATATAAGACTCGGCCCTCCGGGCCTCGGAAAAAATCTTGAAAGTTTGAGCGAATTCTATACATTTCTTTTATAAGAAATGTAAAAAGTGATAATACATATAATTGAGGATAATTATGTTGTCTATTGTTTGAAGTAGGCAACTCTATTTTATATTCTTCTAAATGAAAATTAACGATGAAACGTCTACTTGTTCAATAATGAAAAAATAATTAGAATCTGTCAACAAACCATTGAAATATGGCCTTTTGAAGTAAACATTCCGACTTTTATCCATTTTTTTTAATTTGCACATTATATTTAACGTTTGGTAGACAACCCTATTTTCATATTTTTTCAGTGTACCATATAAATAACACCTTTTGTACATTATATTTATGTAATTAAATGGTCAGGTTTTCCTTTAAAAACCGCGGCACGTATAAACGATCTAAATAGTCAATGGACAAACATGGATTCACGCTTGAAGTCTGGTATAAAACCCATCCATGACCGCATACCACATCCAAACCGTTATAAATGTCGATTCCGTCAATGAAATATTTTCAAACTTGCAGGAGATATACTTGATTACTATATCTTTCGAATGCCATGTACTAAATAAGTAGACAAAAAAAATTTGTTTATAGAGATAGGACCAAACCCGTGGGTGTTTGCTGGTAGCCTTATGAAACGTGTCATAAAACTTCAAATTGCAATTTCTCTCGAATCCCTCGATGGATCATTTTGAAATTCACTGGGAAGATGCTTGGATACTGTATCTTTCGAATGCCGCATGGCAAATTTATGGTCATTTTTTTAGTTAATAACGGTTTTAGGAACACCGTGTAAAGAAAGCTATACGAAATTACGGTAAGCTCCAAGAATGAGCAGGCTTCACGAATTTAAAAAGTTAAATAACAATTTTTTTCCTTTTTTATTTCGGCTATGTTAGTCACATTTTCTTTTTTACATTTTAACGACATTCAATTAGCTAGAGATTACTGGGTAGGGAAAGTTATGAAAATTAGAGCCATAGTACTCAAGTGAGAGCAAGGATGTAAAGTAAACTAGAAGTGGCTTAATTTTTGTCGGTTGTCACGGTAAAGATGGACACGCCTATCATTACCAGGGCACATGTTAGTGAACTCGGGTGATTCGTAGTTATACTGCCTAAGCTCGACCCTCATTAACAGAAGACAAAGATTAAGCCCCCACGATAGTAAGCCTGTTCTAATGACCCTGCCACTTCTAGTTTTCCGACCTGTTTACTTCACATCCTTGCTCTCACTTGAGTACTATGGCTCTAATTTTCCTAACTTTCCCTACCCAGTAATCTAATTGAATGTTGTTAAAATGTAAAAAAAAAAAATAATAACTATAATAATAATAATAAAATCTGGGAAATTAACCATACTTTAAGGAAGTTTTACGAGTGTCAGCGCTACTGTGCACTTCTAAGGGATTTTCGAAATTCACTTTGACTTAGTCTGCCTTTTCTCGCTTTATCGTTTACGTCCACGTATCCATCGATACTGCTCTTTCTTGATATTCACGGTCGTATACTCTTGGTTGTTCCATGTTCTTACTAGTCGCTATTGTAGAATTGTCTTCATCGATGTTAGCTTCTTCATTGATGTTGCTGGTTATTGCTTTGGAGGCACTGGGCGCAATAGTTGTACCTGTTCATTTGGTACTGATAGTAGGTTTCAAGATACAAAATACATCAGTTATTGAATGGCTTTTTGATTGTGTTCTAGGAGCGTATGTCGATGGTTGTTTGCTAGTGTTGATTGCAGTAGGTAGTTTGATTTTTCTTATCGGCTTCGGTGCATGGCATTTCGTAATGTGTTGTCTCATTACAGAACTACCAGGGAAGAATTTTCCCATAGGTGCACTGCGTTGTTTATTTATAATTAATATGTTATACTACAAATGTTCTATAGCCTGAGTTAAACTTCTCAACATTACCAATACTCCGTTACGTACGTAGCTGTGTAGCCATATGTATCCTTGAGATTGAACTCAATTTTCACTTTTAGTAACTGTTCCACATCGTGGACTGCAGGTCTGATTTGAGTAAATCAAAATTGTAGTTTCTCGTAGTTCCGATGCTGTCATTTTCAATAATTCACTCATTCGACTACGCAACCAGCAGTAACGATACTATGTTGTTTGTGCAGTGGATAAGCAACAAAGTGTTACGTTGAATTATCGTCTTGCTTTCCTGATAGCTTTTTCTTTTGTACTCTACAGTATGGAAAGGTAGACTGGTTATCACACTTATATATTGGCTTTCGATATCCTTCCCGGAGGTAGAATTAGCGCATAATACATCCTTGAATATTTGATAGTAGCATATGAGTTTGACATAACGATATCAAAGTTTTAATAAATATTAGGGAGCGTAGGAGTTTTTTATTATATTTCTGAACCAAAATGGGAAGATCAAATATATTGAGATTTTGTATGTTTTAAAACACGAGCTACGTTTTAATACCCCTAAATAATAGTCCGATTAGTTTGAAATTTTCAGAGAATATTTTTTAAATATTATTTTAAAAATTCAAAAATAGTCAAATCAAAATTTTTACTAGGTGCTTAACATTAAGTTTGACTATTCTGGTTGTTCATCCATTCATATTTGCCGACGCAAAGCGTGGTACCAACAACGGAAACTTTGTCTAATGTTCGAATTTCGACAGCACCGGCGGCAAGTTGAGGACAATTTATCTTCTAATACCATGGTATATTTTGAATGGTAGGGATGTTTAGCTTACGCGAACAAACTTCTTGTTGGAAGAAGAGAAAACCATAGCAATTGACCATTTATTGCAAATTTAAGAGCAGCGTAGGTACATACCTTCAATTGGACAACACTCAACCAAATAATTCTAACTTCAAATTACGGCTTACGCAAACCTACAACAGACTATGTTAAAATGCAAATGTCCACACGACTATACCAAAAAAACGCATACACGCGACATACATAAGCTCACGCAATCATGCATGTCAATATACAAACGCTCGTTTCTTTCGCGATAATACAAACCTGGTCGCAAACTCGGTTCTAGCGTCTAGACCCAGTCCTTTGGTTTGCCCATTCTCACAAAAAAAACTAACTCATCCACTAGCTAGACAACAAGTTTAAGGGCATCATAGCCGGAAACTCTAGCAATATGGAGAAACTCATTCTCTTCGAGCATCTGAGCCGTAAACTGAAAACTAAACACCAGGATCACGGTCATACCATTCGAAAGTCCACGTGAATATGCCATTGAACACACGGCTATCCAAACAAATTTATACACGTAAAGTTACGTACACGTTAGCACACGTGAGAAACAAACGCCAACGCGATCAAACACGTTAACATACAAATGCTCGAGTCCTTGGCGAACAAAGCCGATCACACTTATACAATCAAGAAACGTACTACCAAACACTCGACTGGTGACCAAGTTTGTGATTTCGATGATCGGCTTGATCCCGCTTTGCCATTGCTCACATAAGACATGATAGTCTAGTCCTTTTGGTTAGGAGTGTATGAAACTCGGAAGTCCCCACCCTTGGCCCTAGCAGCCTAAAAAGGAACAAAAAAGAACAGTCTGTCCTTTTGAATTATAGACTACCAAATTCCATGGGTTGAAAGGATTAGTCGTCGAAGTCCTCGGCCGCCATTTTGAATTTGTTTCCGCCATAACGGTGTTAGGAATAGTGGCAAACATCAATTGTTGACATTTTCCTGGAATCAAACAATTCGATATAAAACATCGTGTTCAGAAAAAAACAGGTTCGGTTTTAGTATTTTGGTTGCAGCTGAAAACTGGAAAATCCAACAAGCGACAATCGTATTTTCGATGGTTCTACACAAAGCCAAAAGGGAGCCGCTGTTTTCAGATTCCCGGTAGAGTCCCTTGTACACCTGTTAACAGTGTTGATGAATTCGGTCGGTATATTTTCGACCAAATCTGAAAGAATCTCCGCTTAAGCAAATTCCAAGTTCCATTAAAACTTAAGCAGTTTGAAAAATTGCTGAGAACTTTATCTGAACTTCAAAGTGTACTTTTAGGAACAGCTGGCGAAGCATAAAAACTGGCCAAAGATTACCCTATTTGATAATAAAGCAACGAAATAGGATTATTATGTTTTAGTTTGAAGTTTTGGAACACATTCTGCAATGGTTCGAAAGGTTTTTATTGCATATTTCGCATACAGTCTGAGTAACGTACATTCTGTGCATGCTATAAATTTTCCATCTCAGTTGGAAACGGCGACTTTGGTTGATCGCTTGTGTTTAAAAATTTGCTTGTTTAGTACGTGATAATCATTTGACTCTGCTCCGTGCACATCTTCAAAATGCTTGTGAATCAACGCCATTCCGACTGAGAGTTTCTCGACGGCGGAATTTCTCCCTATACACCGAAGCCCGTTGTGTGATCACTTCAGCATCCAGTTTTGCCATGATCTTCTCGAGTGTCGAGGTCGTTCACGCGACCTACTCCATCTATTCCTCGGCTGTAGAGGATAGTTCACGGAATTCCCGGTAGGTTGATTGGGCGATTCTGGGTAAAGCGGGGAGTCCGGTATACTGGAGCCTTGGCGACCCACTTCCGGCTCATCGACGCGAACTACGTGTGATTACTCATTGTTCCTTTCATCCACTCACTAGATTATCCCGCCATTTTCGCCGCAGTGCCGACATAATGCGCAGAATATTTCCGTTGATGGCGGTCCTCGTATTTTCATCGCGAAATTCTTCCTTGGAAGATATATCTGACGAATGCCTCTTCCAGTGATTCCATGCTTGGAGGACCTCATCATCCGCGAATTCGACAATCTTCATGCCCCTACGAAGGTACAGCTTCAATCCACCATCGTATATCGGCGGGTCGAGGAAAGAGCCCTGAAGAATGTCCATTCCCTTGTCTGTCCGTTGAGAAGTGTTCGGCTCTGAGCGCAAGTCTTCAAAATCCTGCAGAGGTACTTAGGAACTGTCATCGTGTGCAGCAAATAGGTGGTTGCTTGCCAGTTGTTGAAAGCTTCTAAGGTGACCACCACTATAGATCTGACTTGCCGGTAGCTGAACTGCATGTTGGACAGGCCGTCAAGTACCAACTAAATCCAACAGACATACTGGCCAGTACGGCCCAAAAAACATACAGGGAGATTTGTTGGCTTCGGCAGCAACACCAGCTTCCGTCGCTTTCAGGTATCAGGAAAAATACGACGATGTATCTCTACAGAGTAGTCCTAAACATATCCGGGGTTCTCCTGTGTCGTTGTTTTCAATAGCAGGTTTGGGAATCGGTCTGACCCCGGGACCTTCTTCACTTTCCTGGCTTTCGCAACCTTGATTAGCTCTTCGTCGGTTAATTGGGTTTCTTCTTCGCAATCGTTTTCCTCACTGTACGGTGGAAGCGACCGGATGATTGGTTCATGCTGCGGGAACAGCCCATCATCTTCTTCGAGTTCATTTCGGCTGGTTCACCTGGGTCGTTAATCTTCGCCATAGAAACTCAGTAGGTGTCTCGCGAGGGTTCGCGTTGGCGTCATGACAAGGGTCCATGAAGCAGGATTTCTTGCGTAGCTAAAATGGTATGTTGAGAGTGGTTCTTGTAGCCCTGTACAAGTTTCGTTCCTCTCTTTCGATGCCATTGCGAGTGCTAGGACTTCTCCAGGCTCGGAGGCAACTTACATGTAGATAGAGAATCATCTATTCTACCAGTTAGCTGGATGGCGACCGTTTCTTGGTTTTCTATTCCTCAGCATAACCTCATCACACGCTCTTGTTAGTGCTGCCGTCAACTTATCCACACCTATGTTCAAAAGAATGCCCTAAACTAGTGCTAAAAGTTCTAAAACGACCCGGTTACGTGTTCATGTTTACGAGATCGTGGGTGTAGATGTGCATGGCCGTGGTTGATCGCGAATGGTTGGAGCGTTTGTATGTAGAAACGCGTTGGCTTTTGTATGTCGTGTGTGCTACCCTATCTGAAGTTTCGTGTGTGCAATTGCGCATTTTCAAATATATTCTGGAATGTTCGCGCGGACCAACCAGAAGTCTGATGTTTAATTTTGAGTGACCGGTTCAGATGCTAGAAGAGAGTACAAGGCAATCGACTTATCAACTACGCTACGCCCACCCTTACAAGGAATTTGTAAATGTTATAGGTAATTCCTCCAATAAAAAGTTTTTCTTTCGAAAGGTCAAAAGATGAAGTTTTTAAATTGAACCATTTTCCAATCAAATCGCACGCTGCTTTGAAAAATCATGTTTTGAGATAAACGTGTTTATAGTTCTGAGAATATTTTTGATGAAATATTCGTTGTAGAATGTCAATATTTTGTAACAATTACATGGGATTCTGAGTTTTGAACATCGCTGATTACTAATTAGAAGCCAGTTTTTTAGATTTAAATAGGCCGACCCAATATGATGGACACCACTAAAAAAACTAAGTGGCATTTCAGCCAAAATCATTGATTTAAAAGCATGAATTTGAGTTAATATGAATCAAAATAAAAATGGCGATTCCTGACGGCGCCGGTGGTGACCACCACTCATTCCGGTTGCGGTGAAAAAATCTGTGGTCACGTCTTCCTTCGGAAGGGAAGTAAATCCGTTGCTTCCCGGTCCATGAGTTGATGGATCGAGGTCTAGTCCCAGATAGTGGAATCATCTCTCTGGCGTCGGTAAAGAAGAAGTAGAATCCAACTTCTATACTTACTAACAAATATCCTTCTCCCGTGATACTTGTGGAGTGCGCAGTAGCATATACGGCCTCTAGCAAAAGCAAGTATCGTACTAACATTCCTTCCCTTTCCTTCCGCGATTTACGTTCGGGCCTGGCCGGCGCCTGTATTGATCAATGACCACTTAGGATTACCAGGAGTTGCACATTGAAAAATGTTTCGCTACTCCCAAGCATAATTATGTACTGATTCCCTGTGCAACTTCAGCTAGTCCAGATCGATAACAAAGTAGCAGCTAGAGGTTGTCGCACAAGCTCAAGCTCAAAATAAAAATGGTGGTTCCAAATTTTTCGTTTTTCACCGTTTTTTGTATTTGTTTGATAACTCACCATTAGTCGGCGATTCCTCTACAGATCAAACTGTGAACGTGCATAATGCCATGAAAAGGTTTCTACCTGAGGTGCGTGTCTCGGACCGAGAACGTCCAACAGCGCCCAGGACGCCGCTTTGAATACTAATTTGAATAGGCTGCAGAAACTTTTTTGCTGCGCGGATAAAAAACACAATATAGGAAAAAATGCAAAGAAAAAAATCAAAAATTCAAAATTTTGAATGAGAACCTATCCTTAACCCTTTCATGCCCAACTTTTTTCTATTGCATGTAGCTATTTTTCCTTGAAAATGGTGAGATCAATAAACACAAAAAGTCTTTTCATAAAGATAGGTGCTTTCCTTGCAGTGCTAGAAGCTCAATACAATTCTCCTAGAATATTTGCAATAGTCCAATTGCATGGAAAACGTAGCCAAAGACAGACTAAATTGATAAGTTTTATCAGTTTTTAAAAATATTGCACCATTACGAAGTTATACGAAAAATTAATTTTCCGTCGTCAACGTAAACTGTCTCTGGCACCACTGTTCCAGCGGAATCCAATCAGACTAATTGCAATAACTTCAGTTCTAGAACTGATTCTTGTAACTGTTAATGCTCAAATGAGAGGCATTAGTCACAGTTATTAGCCTTACTTGTTTTTGCGAGCAAATCTTGCCTCAATCAAAAGTTATAGCTGTCTACAAACGTTGTTGTACACAAACAACATGGGTACGAATGGGTTAATTTTGAGTGTATGGTTCAGATTAAGAGCGAAAATGAGCTACCCATTCTCACTGGAGTCTCCAGGCGTTTGTCTATTGTATATAAGTTCGTATTTGGGAGCTCCCGAAATAGTACCATTCATGATCGCGTGAGGGCGAGCGTTTGTATGTTGGCTCTTACGACAGCGTTTATAAATTCGTTAGTGCTATCACGTTGACTTAATCACTGGGGCGTTTTTTTTTTCGATTTGCGAGATCGTGGGCGTAAGGATGCGTGAGCGATTGCGACTAGATGTATATTATCGCGAAATACTCAAGCATTTGTATGTTATTGGTTGAAATTTGGGTTAGGCTAATGGGAGTCGGAAATGCATTCAACATTGAAAAAAAATCCTATAAAGCCCTCTCGGTCGTTTCGCCTCACAGCTATCAAGGCGAATTGTAATCGCCATCCTAAGGTTCTACTGAGAAAGCCTGCAAAAGCGGCCATCTTTGAAAACGACAAAAGTCGTTTTTTTGCTACTCTCTGTACTATCTTCAAAGAAACCGCTCATTGCATTCGAGCCATTGTTAGAATACTACTAATCAATTTTCATGAAGATTTGGCCAACGGTGAACAAGAAAACTACTTTTTTCGTGTTTGAAAATGGTCGCTTTCCTAGGCTTTCTCCGTTCAACCTTAAGGGGTTACACCAATGTAGAACACAAAAAATAGGCAAATTTTGAAAATTTTTGTTGACGTAATCAGGGTGTGAACCGGGATCTTGTAGATTGAGATTTATAATACTAGTTATGACGCATGATAAATAAATTTTTCAAGCAATTTTTTCGTAAGATGTCGGCTGTGCAGAATTCTTCCCTCCCTCAGCCTGACGGGTTTGACGGTATTCCAAACATCATCAATCGTATGGCGTGCATCAGTGCTAAAGAACCCCTAACCGACAATTGCTTTAAGATAGTTATATAACCAATATTGCATTACGCCTCGATAGTGGTGAATCAAGGATACCGAGAGGGCTTATGGGCCTTTTGTATATTTTGTGTTTAGTGTTTAGCGACTGGCGAGTCGACGTGGATTGACTTTCTTCTGTGAGCTGTGTTTGCAAACATTGTTCATCGTCCACGTCGTATGTATGTCGTATGTGTATGTGTTCGTCTGCAACACCTGGGTCAGGAATTGGATTCAGAAATGGCATATATGATAGAATAGTGAGTAATCCTTCTTAGGATACGTTGGTCACTTTTTCCGGTGTTCAACTCGTGCATTCGATTCGATTTATTCATGAAGGTCGGATTGAATAAATTAAGGTACGATTAATTTTCCGATGTACGTAAATCATCCATTCCCGGTCTGCATAGCATGAAAAAATTGTAACAGAATAAAATTGTCGTTAATGGTAAATAAGTATCATTTGCTGGCATTTAGAAGAGTTCAAGTATTTTGATTGCATGTTACATATGCTCTTTTCTGCTAATACATTTGTCTGCTTTTGTTGCACTTTTAGTAGTTTGCTTTACCACCAAAAATAATATTGACCCATTTGTACAGTGCTACTTAAATCCTTTCTTTTCTTTTTCTTTATTCGGATGTTATTTTTCCTTATATTACTATAATTTAAATTAGATTCATACTATCACTCATTAACACAATCAATTGCATATTCTCACATATGCACTTACAATCTCTCATTCGAAACGTACAGACGTTCGTGGCCTTCACGATAACACAAACCTGGTCACAAACGCGAACATGCAATTGCGATCAGTCATACATACTTACGCCCGCGATCACACTAACACCGCAACATCGCGGTAATTGAATAAACGTTTTAGCTCCTATAAATTTACAAACGTGGTCTCAAGTACGTGACCCACCGCTGGTACTCACGTCCGGGAATCTCTACCCTCGGTTGTGGCAGCCTCCAGTTGAACCAATAAAAAAGACACTCATATCCACCAAACAACACGTTTCATGGCGACATGAATGAGGAAACTTACACTGTTCTAGCATAGCATACACTAAAAATTAAGCATCAGATTCCCGATCTGCGCGCGATCATTCAAGAACACCATATTCGGGTGTCACACGATTATAAAAAAAAATTATGCACACGAAGTTAAATACACACTAGCACACGCGATAAACACGTTAACATACAAACGATCGAGTCCTTCGAAATCATCTATGCACATATACGGCCGCGATCTCGAGAACAGGATAACACTCCGGTAAATAAGTGAACGTTTTAGTACTTACAAATTCACAAACGCGATCTCAGGAGTGAGTCTACAAACGCCCGTGTTCGAGCCATCATGAATCGGTTACGTCCAGAAGTCTCCATCCTCGGTACCAGAGGTCTAGGTCCATGCTTTCAATTGGACCAAATAGTTAAAAAAAGGAAAGCTCTCATATCCGTTAGACAACACGTTCCATGGCAACATGACCGGGAACTCTAGTAATATGGAAGAAATCACTTTCTTCTAGCATCTGAACCGTACACTAAAAATTTAGTATTAGATTCACGGTTTGCACGCTATCATCCAAGAACACACGCGAATATGCGAAAGAACACACTGTCATAAAATAGATTTTATACACACGAAGTTAGCACACGCTGCCTACAAACACACACGCGATCGAACACAGTAACGTACAAACGCTCGAGCTCTTCGTGATGATACATGCGATCGCGAAGTCCCTACGCCCGCACATATCTGAACCGCACAATGAATATCACATTTAAAATCACGGCTCGCTGCAATTGGCCTTAGGCAGTGTTTTAGTGGATGACATTTTCCGTCTCGTCTGCAATTGTAGTGAGTGATTCTGACAGGGAGTCCCTCCGAGATCCTTGCCCTACAGCTCCAGTAGGACAATTCTCGAAAAAAATATCTCGGGCTGCATTTAAAGTACGGTTTTACGGTCAAACTTTTACAGTGAAGATTTTTCATTAATGTTCAGTCATCTTTTAGAAAACGGGGAGTGCAGTTCGCCCAAGGGTGGCATTTTATCTCGCCTACCGCTACGTATAGTCAAGTAATAATAATAATATTTGGGGAAGATAAAACCAGTTATTTTTATTGGAACCTCTTGTATACAAGAGCGCATTTTAAGTTCCTAGCCCAACACTGTCGTTACAGTAAATAAAGTCACGACATTACTGACTGATTACAGCAATCAAATAACAAATATTTCCGTTTCCCTTGTTTTGCAGGCAAGACAGCTAGCCCCCAGTGTGCGTGCGTGCGAAAAAGAAACATTTCCAAATGTGTACGACGAACGTAACCGAGCGTTGCCGGATCGAACCGCAGTGAAAGTTCACTCTGTCCCTCTGCAGTGAACGTGCCCCTTATCGCGAGCAAGTTTTTAAAATTTCCTGTATAATATTTAAGTAAAACCAGCACCGCTCGGACGCGCGCCCTCTTCCTCCACCCGGAACAAAAACCCCACACAATGTCCAGCTGGGCGCAACGAATGCACCGTCGGGCGGCAACCCTCGGCAGTGTGGTTACCTCGTGTGGCCATCCGGGGTCACCTTATCCGCACCGACTCGAGAAGGTCAAGTTTGGCGTTCCGCTGGACGAGGTGTGCAAAAACGACATTCCCGGCCCCCTGCTGGTGCTGATACTGAAACTGAACAAGGAGGCCCCCATCCGGAAGGATGTCTTCCGTGCACCCGGACATCAAGGCGCCATGAAGAAACTGATCCACTTTCTGCAGCAGGGCCGGTTGGTCAATGTGGACAACTATTCGGTATACACGATCGCGTCCGTTCTGAAGAAGTTCCTTCGCAAGATACCGGGCGGCGTGTTCGGGCGGGACGGCGAAACGGAACTGTTCCAGATTGTGGACATCGAGGATGAGCTGATTCAACAGGAGAAGCTTCACAAGTAAGTACCGACAAAGTGTAGTTTGTTTCTTGATTTGTCGCATTCAATAACAGACTTGTTTGTTTATTGATCGTGCTGTTTATTCAATTGGCTGTCATATCTGCTGTCGTTGCTCGGGTAGAGGCTTCAGGGATTACCGTCAGTCAACAAACACTGCATGGCTAATGAGGTATACCTCTCGGTTGGGGTAGAATTATGAATGGGCGAGTCGCGAATGAACGCGATAAGGATTATTTAGCATATAATTCTGAGGTATTTTGTGATCGCCGCGATTGGTTGATTATTTCTGTGCGGTAGCCGCATTGAGGCGAATCAGTTTGATAAGACCTCCATTTAATTGGGTTGGTTTTAGATAGGCAACCTTCATGATACAGTCGACTTGAAACCGTAGACAGTAAACCACGTATGTTTCGCCTGGGCATGAATGGATTTGCTGCACCGAGTGTGAAAAGTCATTACTTGTTAGCAATCGAAGTATGAATCTAGCGAACTTATTCAAACGGTTCTATGTGCAAATTTGAACCTTTCTTTGTTTACTTTCTCTTCCGTTAACAACTCGTACGTACTGAAAATTATTGGAAATTTACTGGCGTTCTAATAATCGATACAAAAAGTATACATAACGAGGTTCTCATTAGCACATAGGACCATTTGAAATGATTTTCTTCAAATAATATTATGGTTGTACTACACGAGAAGCCTCCGCACAACAGAAACAACGCTTCTTTTATCACCACACGCGGTTCTGTAAGAATGAGTGTGTACGCAAACAAAAATCGAAAAACTACACTCCAATGCCGTACATGTTTTGATCGCCGGTGGAAGTATAGTATTTACTGTAAGAGGAAGTGCTCGCGTAGCTAGTCAGCATTCTCGTGACAATGTGTCGCGCTCTAGCGGGTTATTGATACCAACAACTTTCCGTATATCGAATCCCTCAGTCAATTTGCTGGATCGGATCCCTTAATGGAATTTGCTCGATTAAATCACCACGACTGCTGTGACTTTTCTTTACCTGCTACCATCATGAAATATTGTGAATTAGAATAAAAGTGTACAAGCCGCAGAATTGTATCATCTACACTTTTGTTGTTATTGACATAAACAACTCAACCAACTCCACGCTGAGATTTGTTGAATCCCACGGCCCCTGCAGCCAACGCAACGTAACTGTCAGAACAAAGGTACAGCATTTCAAACCAAAAACCGTTTCCACTTGGTGCGTGCACTTTTTCTAGCGTTGCTATGGATGCTGCTATGGACAGATTCGTATTTCTGTCGTTGTACGTATATGCCCTTTCCTCTCCACAACTGACTGTACATACATTTAACCTCATTTTTTATTGTATAGGCCGTCTGAGAATTCTCCAGTTGCTCGGTTTGTTGCACTGCACAGCTGATGGTTATGCAGTCAGCCAAACCAACCAGTCAGAGTGCAGTGTCAGTTGGCTTTTGTGTGAACTATCAGCGTTGTTGGGGGTTCTCTTCCTTTCCTCTAGCATAGAGAACGTAGGCTAGTTGGTTCTGCTGATCGAGTTTCGGTCGGTATGGGCTATATAAAGTAAACATGGTAGGTGTTTGATTCGGTCCCGTCGTTCCGTGTTTGATAGGGAAACAACTTTTTTTTTGTAGATCAGGGTAGTGAAGCGATCATTGATCCCTGTTTTTTTATGTGCCAGGTGGGAATTCGCTTTTAGTGAGTACATTGAATTAATTTACAACTACAATTTTACAGAAGGATGCTACGATCATAAGTTGGTCAAGCAAGAACTTGTGTAAATCGGTCAAATTTTTTATTGAAAAATCAAATCGTTTTTCTTTTACAGGTTTAATTCATATAGAATGATGAAAAATATTCACTTGAGCTTACTTTTTAGCGAACTATCGGGCCGTTTGACTCCTACCCTCAAGTTTTGCACAGCCTCCTTGGCCAATTCCCTAGCCGCAGAACGCCATTTTGCCTTAAACCGTATCTCGCTGGCAACTGTCTCTCAAATCTTCCGCTTCACAAGCATCTTAAATTTTTCTATTGGGCTTGGCTCTGACGTGCTGGGAGGGCTCATGTCCTTGGGCACCACCTGGACGTTGTTTGCGATATACCACTCCACGATCTTGTTCTACAATGGCAAAAATTATGTTGCTTGAGGAAAGACAACAGACGTTATTTCAGACACCCCTGCGCATAAATTTCTCGGTTGATGGTCCCGTTTGCGATGTGAATGTCGCTCTTCAAGCCACATGAACAGAATGCCTGCCATACGAGATATTTTTTGCGAACTTCGATAGCGTAAGGTGTTTGAAAATCTCAGCCATATGTACCGCATTTCATCTATTTTCGCATTGGTAGTTTCAATTAGGGGAAGGGAGCGGTTAATGGGTTTTCTTATGCAACTAAAAATTGTTATTGAAGCAATATTAATTCCCAAAAGGGAAAACTGAATTAAAGGCGCAAAACCTAACTTAAAATTAAGTTTGTTTGTTTTTTTGTGTTTCGAATTCATCTTGTCAGTCACTAGCAGTATCTGGGTGTCTACTGACGAGATGAAATCGGAACAAAAAAAAACAAACTTAATTTTGAGTTAGATTTTGTATCCTTAAGGCAAAAATTGGTTAAATCCAATTTTCCTTTTTGGGAATTAATAGTACATAATTCCAGGCCATAAGAGAGTTCGTTTTCGCTTTCTCATCAGTAAACCTGAGCTTCTGAATTTGCTTCCCGGGACATCACTCGGGACAAGTCAGTTGATTTTGACGTTCACGTATGTTGTGTGAACAGTTTGGAATTTTTTTTGTGTCTAACTAGTGCTAATTTGGGTACTAGTTTAGATACATTGTCTAACTAGACACCCAGATGGTGCGAGATGGATTCGAAACACAAAAAAACTTAATTTTGTTATTGAAGACTAATGCTAGTTTTGTAATATGCAGAAAAACTCAATCCATTTGCCTTCCCGATTTCCAAAAGAAAATTAGAAAATGTTTTAGAAAAACACGGTAAAAACCCCTTAAGAAATATTCTGATCAACAAAACATGTGGGTCTGAATCAATTGTCATAGTCATTTGGAGCAATGTCATTTGGGATAAGATCATTTAGCATAAAGGACATTTGGCATAATGGCGATTTGGCATAATTTTGAGATTTGGTCACACTGAAGATCATTTGGCATCATTTATTTTATCTCCAGAATAACGGTGATTTGGCATATTTTCTATTTTTTTCAACTACAGAGAAGTACATAATTTAAGACTGTGCGAGAATTTAGGTAATTCGAAATAATTTTGAACCGTGCTATTGCTGAAGGTCTTTTATATAACAAACATTGTCATGTTAAGGAAAACAGTAATTTAGCATACTGGTCGTTTGGCATAAGTATATGTAGTGATAAAGTGATAATAATTACCAGGATGTTTTTGGAGTATATCCTTTCATGTATGTATTATGTATTTTGATTGTATGTTGACAATAATGTTCATCGTTCGAGGGAAACTTACTTATGCAGCTGTGAGCAGCTGGCAAGTAGCTCAAATGTTTGAGCATAACGGAAACTACCTAAATATTTAAATGAGCTTGTTTACCAATAATACTAAAACTGAACTTGAACCAAAATTAATTTATTCTTCTTTGCCAATTTATAAATAACATTTACGCCTAATGTGGCTACGCCACATCGCTTCAAATCACGTGCTTAGGTTTGCTTGCGAGGGGCCGCCACTTCCGACGGTGGGTCGGCATCCACCTCGTCCGGTGGATCCTCAGCGTCTTTGCACCGCTTCGGATCCTTGGTCCCGGTGCACTGGCTTCGCCCCAAGTGCTAGAGCAGTGTAACAACCGATGGTTGAATATATGTAAGTTCATTCAATAAATTATCGTTTTAAAATCTTGGAGATATCCACAAATGATCTAGTGTATAATTCGAAAGAACAGTTCATGATATAAAGAGATATAATAAGGATAATATTAATTATTGAAGCGCTGTATGGAAAACCAAAACTCACTGGCGATCATAATAATAATGACCAAAACAAAACATACGTCTGGTGGATCGCAGTTCTAGTGGGCTGCATCAACAAAAACCTGTAAAATCTGCACTACTAAAACATAAGTCATAGACAAAGAATCCATAATTGAAACCTCAAAAGAACTGGTAATATTTAAAAGAAGGCAAAATCAGTTTCTAAAATGTATTCACTCGAAATATAATCAATATCAGGTAATGGATAACAACACATTATTATTATTGCTTAGTGCATCTTTAACCTTATAGGTCATTCATCTGTTATGCCAAATAATCTTCAATGATATCATTTAGTAAAATTATGCTAAATGACCCTCACTTTCGGCTAAATTAGAAATTATGCCAAATGGCCGTTATCCTGGAGATAAAATAAATTATTCCAAATGTCCATTATGCCAAATGACCTTCAGTGTGATCAGTTTTCAAAATTATGCCATAGGACCATAATGCCAAATAACCGTTATACCAAATGTGACCTTGCGTCTAAAACACGTGGTACTTCTTGCTCTTATTTACTAGTCTTTTTACTGGCTGCTGCCTTTTCTAATCGTGAGCAAATAACAATTCTCGCCATTGGAAACGATTCATACCAAATTTGACATAATTATGAACCAAATCGGTATACTTTCTTTCAAAGATGAAAGACAAACGTGAAACTAAAAACTAATTATGTCGGCACACAGCGAATAATGGATACTAATCAGTACTCGTAACGTTCTAGTTTTCAAACTTGCGAAAAAAAAAGTATCCATAGAGTCTGGTCGCACAAACAACTGGAAAAACAGTTCTCTCTCCGCTTACATTCTCAGTTTCTCAAAGGGAAATTCGTTATCTTTTTAGTGTCCAGTGGATTGGAGAATCGTCACGATTTGTGATTATTTATGGTGTCAGGCCATTCGGCATTAAATCGTTTGGCAGAAACCCATTTGGCATACAGTCGTTTGGTATAATGGTCTTGTGGCATAACGTCATTTGGCATAAGCACGGAAAGGAAAGCGGCGTTCTACATTAAACGCCACTTCGCAAGCAAACCTGGAATCCACTCGTTTTCCCGGTTTACTCAAGCATAGGGCCATGTTTAGGTTAAGTCCAGGTACGGCAAAGATTTTTGTTTTTTAATTTGTAATTAATATTCCACCAAAGTATTTGTTACAGTGCAGAGATTAAGCCAATCGACCGTTATGTTAAAAGACTTTTATGCCAAATGTCCTTACGCCAAATGGGGTACAACCATTACTTAAACTGCATCATTCTACTAATGCGTGTCATTCGATTACCATTATTATCAAATAGCTAGCTTTTCTGGAGCATTTTGATTCTTGCATGTTATAGCTGCAGATTTGATATATACCTTATCAAAAGTTTTGCGACATTACGCTATTTCTATTTATTTATTTAGACCGCTATTTTTTTTTATTCAGTACCGGTCTTTCGGTACTAAAAATAGGTCGGAATTGCCGAAATTTTCGGTACCGGTACTATCGATAAAACAACCCTACCCCCGATTCAATAACGTTCGTTTCCACACTTTCATGTAATGTTTCGTCCAGAGGGCCAGGACGCGATCTGGATTGAAACAAACTTCCCAAATTGAAATCGGGAATCAGATTCGCCAGCAGAGTGTTGCAAAATCGTGCACCCGGAAATTCTTTACGACTCTGTGGATGGTCATTTCGAACAGAAAATATCGAAATTTGCTTCGAAGTACCCGATTTAGCAGCCCATATGCAAACGGCGGTGGGCCATTAGGCCGAAACGGTCATTAGGTCGAACCAGTCATTAGACCGAATGGGTCATTAGGCTGAATGAATCATTTCGCTGGAAGGACGAATGGGTCATTAGGCCGAATAGGGCATTAAGCCGAATTGGTCATTAGGCTGAATGAGTCGTTATGCTGAATGGGTAATTAGACCGAGTGAATCATTATTCCATACATACGCGTTAGGGTTCGCAGTACCGACCCTTTTTGGTGATAACCGGTACTACGGTACTGAAGCCCTCAGTACCGGTAAAGTACCGGTGCTCGAATATTTTTTTAAAAAATTCGAAAGAAGCTTCAAAGTGAAATTTAATACTCAAACTGATGACCTTATTCTCACGTAATTGATTTGTGCTGATCAAAAACATGTTTATAGTTTTTAGTTGCTTCGGAATGACATGACTCATTTCAGCAGAAGATATTTGTCGTATGCGGTACGTTCTTTTATTTCGAAATCTAGGCCACTTTGAAATCAATAACTGCTAAGCGGTGCGACTTCCATTGACTTCAACAGATGGTAAATGTAAGAAACCCTATTAACATTAGTAAATCAAAGCGAGAATGGCAGTAAATCCGAGCTGGTTGCTCGCATTTTCTCTCTTGCTTTTCTGTAAATTGGTTTCGACCTTTATATCGTTTGCCTATTATTCTCTAATGCAAGGCTCCTTGCTTTCCTGTAAACTATGGAATCTTGCAGAATTTTCCGATCGCCAATAATTACAAATCACCCCATTTCAAGCAGTTCACCAAGTTTAAAATTGTTAGCTACTAAATCGCTGTTCGTTCTTTTATAGATAAAGGTCTAAGAGCAAACCAAATACAGACATGACTTTGACCATAGTTTTGTCGGAATTTAATTTTAATGATCTTGTACTGCATTTCAAAATATTCCCATCTAGCGTAAGAGACGTAAAAATTTGCTATGATTTTTTTTTATTAGCGACATTCTGATTGGTTTCCATTATTCACTGGGCGGCGCGTAATAAAACTAAAGTCAAAGTCATGACTGTATTTGATTTGCTCTTAAACCTTTATCTATGAAGCTTCTAGAATCATTATGATGATGGCTCCACCTCATTCCCCCGCAAAGGTTTGCTCAACGAGCTATTTAGAAGGTAATTAATATAATTAAAAGTCATGTTGCAGATTGATATTTTGAAACAGGTCCCCCTAAATTAATTCTTACCTTCTATGTTTGAATAATCTGAGCAAACGAGTGGATCGTAAGTTGCGAGAGGCCGCCACCAGTAAGAGATTTGTCTAATCGAGCTACGCCAATTTACCGCAGGCCGAGAAGAGCTGGAAGCTCGGCAGAATAAACTTCAAGTTTTTAATTAAACGTTCGACCTTACATCCCTTCGGCCTACTGTCCTACTCACCTTCGGCTGAACGCTAGCGTTTCTAATTCATGTTATGGATAAACCGAGCGAATGTAGTAATTACAGTTGTGTAAAAATTGAACAAAAAAAACAGCTCATGATTGAAAGAAGGGAAAATACGCTATTGATTTTCCAACACTCAATAAACACAAGTCTGTGACAAGGACTACAATACGTCAAAGCATTAAATGGGTTCCACTGATGCTGTTAACCCTTTCATGCCCAACTTTTTTCTAGTGCATTTAGGGTTTGAAAACTATTTTTCCTTGAAAACCGTGGAATCAAGAAACACGAAAAGCCTTTTTTCATAAAGGTAGGTGCTTCCCTCACAGTGCTAGAAGCTGCTCAATTTTTACCTTCTAATGCTTAATACAATTCTCCTAGAATATTTACAATAGTCCAATTGCGTGGAAAATGTAACCAAAAGCAGTCTAAAAGGATAAGTTTTATCAGTTTTCAATAATATTTCAATATAGCGAAGATATATGAAAAATTCATTTTCCGTCGTCAACGTAAACTGTCCCTGGCAGCACTGCTCCACCGGAATCTACGGGAGCCTATATCAAACGGCTTAAGTTAGGTCAAATAAAGTTATATATTACTTGCATTCTCGGACTCAAACTAGATCAGATGTTTTGATTCTCATGGCACTCGACCGTTCGGCCTTAAGGTACATTCGGCCTAATGATCCATTCAGTCTAACGACCCACGACATGAATTCAACAAACTGTACGGAACTCCGTTCGATCGAAACCTATTGTTGGGCCTTGATGAAGTGCGAACTTTGGTTGACCAAAAGAAAAACGAAGGATGGAAATTAAATTATGAGAAAATTGAAAGAAATCCAGAAAACCTTTCGGAAACGACTGCACAGGCGCGATGAAAGGGCGTCAATCACAAATGTCGAGCATTTTACTCATCCTAAAATTTAACCAATGTATGCATGAAAGCTGAAATAAATGCATATAGGGTGTTTGGTTCATGGTTGAGAATCTCTCGAGGGATGATTGACTGTCATATTTGAAGAAAAAAATCGTTCTACACATACCATCAAATCTCAACCGTTACTAAGTTATTGAACTTTTTTAATTTAAAAACTTAGTTGTCTTAAAATAGTTCTAACTCAAAAAGTATACTTTGTATTTCAAATATTTTAGATCCAGTGGATAGGTGAGAAAAATTTCCCATTGAATGATGTCCTCACATGTTTCCGCTAATGAGGTTGAGTAACCTTTTCACAGTAATGTATTTAAAATTTAACAATTTTGATCGATTTTTCGTTCATTTTGCGAAAATCTTAATAGTTAACATCACCATTTTAATAATTCATATTGTTAGTCTTGAAGAGCTGCATGTTTTGTTCTTTGACATGATACACTTATCTTTTCTTGTTTTCATGTGGGTTATTGAACTTGGATATTTTTATTTTATTTTCACTAATACTAGCTCTTATTGAAAAATTTTGCAGAGAAAAATGTATTAATACCTATCAGTTAAGTGAATTTAGTGTCCTTTTAGAAATTAATTAGTTTAAAGTTAGTGTTCTTATTAGCATTTTCGTTATTTTCTCAAAATAGTAAATAATAAACATCACCATTATTATCATGGAATTAATGCATCTCAACAAATTCTACAAATCTCTTTTTGACTCTATTCAATTATCTCTTTTAGTTTCGAGGTAAAATCATTTTTATCGCTTCGTTTCATATGCAAAAACAACGATTTCAAACCCACAACATTTGAGGTGAGGTCATGCTGTGTTTATTAAATTGCAGCGAAATGAAAAGCGATAGGGATAAAGTGTCAAATAACAAGTTATAGAGAATGCTAAGGGGAACTAAATGCACAATAGTAACGATAAATTTAGTTGATTAACATTTAGAATAATTACAAAACTCTACAAATACGCTGATTTTGAGTTATTTTACTAGTAAAAAGTCATTTAGTACACTTAACTAAAAGATATTTGTACATACATCGAAAGACATTTTTTTCAGCTTTCCAATGAATCCTTGGAAATGACGATATAAAGCATATTTTTTAGATTAGAGTCTTTTAAGCACTTGTAAGACGACTACAGGAAAAGTTTAGTACTGAAATTACAAATAACCAGAAGAGATAGGAATATAATGTTGAAGAACAAATTATGAATCGTTCTAAAACCCAACTTTTGGATAATAGATATTGCTATAATCATAATTCATTATTTTGACAAAAATTAACAAAAACCTCATCAAAAACACCAACTTTTAACTATTTTACAACTAAAAGATAGTTAAAACTAATTAACTGGAAGATATGAGGGCACCATTCAATAGAAAATTTTCTCACCTTTCCAATGGAACTGAAAAATTTAAAATGCAAAGTATACATTTTGAGTTAAAGGTATTACAAGATAAATAAGTTTTCCACACAAAAAGTTCAATAACTCTGTAACGGTTGAGATTTGATGGATTTTTTCTCACCAAATGCAAAAGTCAATCACTCCTGGAGAGATTCTTAATCATGAATCAATCACCCTGTACACTAAACTACTGTAAAACTCATTTCGTTTTGATAACTATAGCCGATTCACCCAACAATAAAAAATGTCGCAATAATTGTCGACTTATACTCTAATTTATACCACAACAAATACAATATTGACAGCTGTGTATAACCTGAACTCAGTGGCCAAAGCGACGGTTTTGCGATCTAAGAAAGCTCAGGTCACAGATTGATTACAGGATTCTCCGGAGTGATCAATCTGTTTACAGAATTGACACGAAGTTACTTGATTCCAATAAGTACATATCGTGTGGAATGCCAGGATCCAATGTCACGTAGGATAAAATAGGGTGTGATAACTGCACTTTCAGCATACTAGCTTTGCTGGCAATATCCGGATCAAAAAATGCTACCATGTTTCATTTGTAACAGACTCCACTTTTCTGTATTGAGGTATGCATGCTTTAATTCAGTCTACAGTAATAAGTATTGCGAAATCGGAAAAATGTATCAAATCTCCTTGTGAAGTTTTTCGCCTTCTGTCTAGATTTCGCAGCAGATTCTCAGGACTAGTACTACGATCATAATATTAACCCTAAAATGCGCTATACTGTTCTCAAAAAACATTGAAGCTACTTAAAATAATCGCAGTAACGTATTGATGTTGTAGACAATTCTCACAAAATTCGGAAAAAAAATTATCTTCACATTTACGGGTTAAAAATCCTTTATCGGCGGGGCTCGAATATATGTATATTCAACGACTGGCATGTGAGACTAGCGTTTCACTCTTTATACATGTTTCAGCGAATATGCAGATGATGATACAGATGACTTCCGTGAAAATTATACACATTTTTTTCTCAATATATATTCCACAATAAAATTAGAGGTACTATCGATTTCATTAGTGCTCATCAGTTTAAAATGAGCTCCTTTTCTAGCGGGACATCACGCATGAACAGGGTTTTGCTCAGAAACACAAAATTTGTCTCCATTTTTTTTGGAGCTAGTGTCAATCCGGCGCTAGCTTACTCCTGTTACTAAGTTAGTGTTGGATTCTGATGAGACGATGTAGAAACGAAAATTGCATAACTAATTTAGTTACAGGTTTGGCGCTCCTGACGCGTAAAAATGGCAAATTTGTTCTCCACTAA
Source organism: Topomyia yanbarensis (assembly GCF_030247195.1). Lineage (NCBI taxonomy): Eukaryota > Metazoa > Arthropoda > Insecta > Diptera > Culicidae > Topomyia > Topomyia yanbarensis. The sequence continues at coordinate 65,967,589 of NC_080672.1, forward strand.
GGTGAAATATAGCATAGTGATTTTCATTTTTTATTGGAAATTTTCTCCCTTTTCAATATCAAAATACTATCTTTAAATGTGAGCTCTCAAAATGATTAGAAATCTAGAGATTATGATTGGTTCTAATTTTGAGATTACGACTACGATAGCAGACACAGGTTCCCAAAATATACCCAATTCTCTCTAAAAGCAATTTTTATAGTATTTATTTTTGCATAATCGACAGCTGTGGTTCCGAAACATCTCTTTTTATAGAGTCTACGGCGAGCACGATATCTCCGCAATAAATGCTCCGATTGACCCAATTTTCCAGGCATTCTTTATTAGTATAATAGTTAGTTCGTAAACGAAGATATTTGCAAGCAAAGATACATTACACAAAATAGCGATGATTAGGCGTGAACCTAAATTTCAGCTTCAAAACAATTGAGGTTCCACATACTGGTAGGGGATAAATTGGTTAATCTGCTCTATTATTTTCTTCACGATACTAACTTAATAAACTCTATGCTTGGACCACACTACGCACGTATGAAAGTCAGATTGCCATGTGTCAATTATATGAATATTACATATTATATTGGGGTATAGGGGTGTATAACAGGTGTTAACTGATGAAAAGTTTAAAAGATGGAAATAAGACGTGCAATTACCAGGGAGGGGTAAAGAAGATTGACAATTTGTGACATGGGTGGAACGTTGTGCGTATAAATTGTGTATGGTATACTGAACGGGCAATTGTGTGCGAAGGATTCGATAGACCCAATTTAATTTGAAGAGTATGAAATCAAACATTTCAAGGTTTTTTTGCATCGTTTCATGGTTGCGAAAATTATAATATCAATGAAAATAATTGGGAATAAAGCTTAATATAATATGGAAAATCAGAAACGGTAGCATTGATGGGATCAGTCTTGTTCTTTGTCCTTCGAATATAGCCGCGAGGGCTTGGTTTGAACAACTTTTAAGATGTCTTACTTGAACACCTAATAAGCTAATTTAGGAGATAGTTCAAATCGTGTGGCTTTAAACCTTTGTACTACAAGTACATTTTTCAGAAAAAAAAACGAAACTGTCGATCCAAACAGCTTCGCTGTCTTTTCAGCGAAACGCCATTCGTGCGTCATATACCGGTGCGTGATCCATCTTGGAACGCTGCATATTTTCCAGCAAAGCCAACAACAGGTGATTTAACAATAACAGGGGCCACCGTATCCCCCCCCCCCCCCAGAAGTAATACCGAGAGGTAGTTCCTGGGAGGAATGATGGCGGAGCCCAATGGAGTTTAGTCGGTATTAAGGGCTGGTCACCATTCGAACCCGACACGCCCCCAGTGCACCCCGTGTGGTAGATTGGACCCTACCAATAGCACGTGTACTGGGCTAGGACGTAAAGGTCTTCTCCATTGCAAAAAAAAACAGGGGGCCACCGTATCATTGCCTCCACCGCACAACCCGTATGACCACAAAATTTATGGACAGTAATTTTGTTGTGTGAATCAATTATATGCTCGCTGGCTAAGTAGGCCACGCTAAGTTGTCCCCCATTAAAATTATGTCGCTTCGTTGGTGACTGTGATGAACAGCCTACTGTACCTGGCTGGTGGTTTGACGATCGGAAGGGGGCTGGGCTTTACCTGTGCAAGAAGGTGTTAATTTCATCAGATTCGGGTGCAAAGCAAAATAGAAAAAAAAATGCGTCCTCGGATTTGAATCACTCTATTGTGGAAGAGTTTCAAACATTTGAGTGACATTTAGCGAGAACTATTTGTGCTATCATTGTATAATTCTACTAAATTGTGTCTGTGAAATCACTGCAATAACTCCTTACTTATTTCTTCAGTAAATTATTTTCAAATTAACCGAAGTTGAGACTCATCCTATTGTTCAACAAGTTGTCGGAGTTATGAGACTATTTAAACAGTTCCGCGGTTAGTAGTTCCACAGAATTTCTTTAGTCAAAGCAAAGTATCGATACTACATCCCAGATTCACACCTGAACAGAATTTGCACGATCCATTACCCCTAACTCTGTGCCGAGCCTTCAAAAGAGTCTGCGGTAATGATAGAAAGAGTGAAATTTCATTCATCGAGTAGCGTCCGTTCTATAACGGCCGTGATCGCTGCCAAATTCAGCATCTTTTCCACTTCAGTGCACATGTTTAAATGTAATTGCCAGATGCACTTTCACTGTTCCGGAATCAGAACAAATTGGCTCAATTGGCGCATTCCACACGTACAACCATTGCTCGCGGGAGGAATTCTTACATTTAAGGTTTTAAAATCCAAAAAAACTGCGCGGAAGTATAGGGCTACTGCACAGTGGTCCAGAGTGCAGGAATTTAAACTTTGTACTAAAACTAAACAATTAAACTTTATTGCATCTTTGAGAGAGTTGTCGTTTAAGAGCCCCTTCGTTGTATCTAAATAATCTTTGGGGTGGTTTTAATTTTTCTAATATAAAAAAATAGCTTTTAAATAATTCTAGGTAGAGCCATAAATGCAATCTGGAGTGAAGTTAAAGAACGACCAATTTTAGTAAATTGTGCTGAAGACATGTATAAGCTCCATCTGCCATACTTCTCATTTTACAATAAATTTAAATCAGAGTTAAGGATGTTTGTCGAAAAAACGGTAGTCCGACTTCAAACAATTTTATGATCAATTCATCGGTGGCGGAGATATGGGGGGGAAGGGGAGGAGTTGCTTCTCTAATCTTCCGGTCATCACATCGCATGCTTTGGTATTCTTAATATGTATAACAAACATGAAGATGTGACACAAGGTGCCAAGAGCGCACTAAAATCCTGTCAATCCTATTTTTCATTGGATTGTCTGCTCTAAATATATCACCAGGGGACCATTCATAAATGATGTTGGATATTGACAATAGGGGAAGAGCGTCACGTAACGAGATAAAAAAAACTAAAAATGAATTTTAGACGTATCAGCGGATCAGGGATAAAAAAACGTACAACATTGTTTATGAATGGCCCCCAAACAAAGAATATTCCATAACGAATATCACGCAACATCGGTGACAGAGCATTGGGATCAAGGCCAAGTCCCCCCTGGGTCGTGCAAAACTGAGAAGCAGCATCAATTTAGGCACAGATAGCAGACGTCCATTTATTTTCATTTTGTTTTGTTTTGTCTTTTTATTTGTTTCTCCTGCTACGATGTGTGAGGGAGAACCGGACGGCCAAGGAAACGGAAAGCCAGTGGCCCAAACAGATCAGGAACAGGAGGGAGGACTGCGAACAGGGAAACCGACAACAGAGGAGAAATCGTTTATTTATTTATTATAGCTACGATACTAATCACAATTGTTTTGCTTTTCTTGTTTCGTTTCAGCAAACCAAAAACTATACGGACTAGCCCATACGAACAGTTAGGCTTTGTAGGTTCTCATCTTGAGAAATGACAATGACACTGTACGAGATGGCGCTGGGCCTGTGGCCTTCGACTGGCATGGTCCTTTCTCATTGATTCGGAAGTCTTCTTGGCTGGTTGGTAGATATGTGCTCCTACTTGCAAGTTGATCAATTCACTTGGGTGGGGGACATGTGGATCCTACTAGTTGTCGACTCTTTTGATCGTGAGTATGAGGCTAGTTCAGGAAAGGAGTGCAGGACTGGCACCTAAGAGATAGTTAATTATTCAGGACTTGTTCTTATGATTACTAAACTCGACCAAGCACACCGGCTCTCAGAAATGATAAGCAACCCTTTCGGGTCGGTGTGGTCTATTCGAGTCGAACCAGGCGGACATTCGGTTCGAGCAAACTTTATGGTTAATAGTGGATAAATATTTATTACGCCTTTATTGGCAGAGATTCTTTTTGCGAAATCCTAAAATACCTTCACTGGTATAGCTACTCAGGATAATAATAATAGAAAATTAAGGATTTGCCCGGTCCATAATGTAATGAATATGTATATTGACTAGAACAGGGATAATCGAGTTATGTTATAAGATAGAGAAGAACAGCACAGTTGAAGGAAAAGTATTCGCGAGTAAGGACTAATACTGCTAGTATGTTTACCGTTTCAATTAATAGTCGATTGATCTGCTTCGGACCTAGGAGACAAAAAGGAGATTAGGAAGAGACAGAAGCGGATTCAATGCAAAATTTGCCAATATGACGTTGACCCCAAGGCGATGGTAGGATTATTTTCCATAGGATGACAGACTAGATGACACGACGTTACACGCTCTGAACTTGCGCCAAATAGTTTGTATGTATGTATGAAATTCGCGGACATCACGGCTGACTGCGATCTCTAATTTACTTAACAGTCGATTGATCCGCTTCTGACCTAGGGGACCCATGAGGAGATCAGGAAGAAAATAGAAGCGGAATCAATGCGAAGTTTTAATTGCATCACTGACGACTTAGCACGCGTTGTTAGGAGCAGGATACATTGGACCAGACAAAATAGAGAACTTGACGTTACGTTAAGCTGCAATCCCATCTGCCCGATAAAAAAAAACTGATCACAATTATTTTGCTTTTCTTGTCTCGTTTCAGCAAACCAAAATCTCTTTACTATCTCTTCATTTTCTGTCTCCAACTATCCTCTATGTAATGTATCTGAAACTTGTGGGACTGGTTAACAGCCGGCGCCTGCTTGTGGAAGAAACTGGTGTGCTATACGGACTAGCACATACGAACAGTTAGGCTTTGTAGGTCCTCATCTTGACAGAGTCTAGATGGGCGGATGAACGTCTGCCAGGGTGTGGGCTGAGAAATGACAATGACAATTCATCGGTGGCGGAGATATGATGCGCATACACGGTCACTGCAATGAATTGTTTCGGGGAAATAGTCGGCAAATTTGTCTATTTTGGCATGAAAACATGAACATTCTTTAACTTCAGCAAGGTTTGGACTATATACCTGAAAAGAAACAAAAAAAAAAAATCTGCGCTTTACCAAGTTCTAAAACAGATTGCCAATTGAACAGCGAAACAGTTGAAAAAGTGTACGCTCTTCAAGTTTTTAACGATCGAAATATTTTCTTTTGCAGAACGTAAGTCTTGGAATAAATTAAAAAATCGTTTTCCCGGGATTATCGAATCTCAAGAATGGTAACACGTTCCATGGTGACATGACCTGGAACTCCTAGGGAAACGGACTCTCTTCTGCCATCTGTACCATACACTAACAATTAAGCATCAGATTCACGGTCCGCGCGCGATCATTCAAGAATACACGCTACATCATTATTAAATCGAAATTATACTCGCGAAATCACATTCACGCGACAAACACGTTAATATACAAATGCTTCAGCCCTTAGCGACCATCCACGGCACCTACACCCCCCGCTAGCTCGTAAATAAGATAACATCCCGGTGATAAAGTGAATGTCTCAGCTCCTATAAATTTTCAAACGCGGTCTCAAGCTTGAACCCAAAGACTCGCGCGCTCGCGCGATCATTAATCGGTCACGCCCGGAAACCATTACCCTCTGTCCTAGTAACTTAGGTTTTTTTTATTTCGATTATAGAGGTTTTAACCTTAAGGTCATTCGCCTCTTCGGGTTAGAAACATTTCTTATGAAAAATTTCTAACCCTATGTGCGGGGTCGGGACTCGAACCCAGGTGCGCTGCGTACAAGGCAATCGATTTACCAACTACGCTACCCCCACCCCCTAGTAACTTGGGTCTATACATTCAATAGAACCAATCAAAAAATAAAGCTCATATTCACTAGACAACACGTTCCATGGCGACATGACCGGGAATTCTAGTGATATGGAAGATCTCACTTTCTCCTAGCATCTGAGCCGTACAACGAAAATAAAGTATTAGATTCACGGTCCGCGGTTATGAAATAGAATTTATACACGCGAAGTTACATACACGTTAGCACACGTGACATACAAACGCACACGCGATCGAACACGTTAACGTACAAACGCTCGAGCCTTTCGCGATGATACACGCGTTGGCGAAATCCCTCCGCTCGCTGTGAATATCACATTCAGAATCACGGCCCGCTGCAATTGGCCTTAAGCAGTGTTTTAGTGGGCGACATTACCTGTCTCGTCTGCAATTGTAGTGTGTGTTTCTGACGGGGAGCACTTCCGAGAACCTAGCTCTACAGCTCCAGTAGGACAATTCCCAAAAAAATTATTATTGTGAAAAATGACATTTTTTTCAGTTTATATTTTTTGTGAAGAAGTATTCATTCCCTGCAACTCATTCTCAGATAGTTTTGCTGTATAAAATACAGTTATCGAACGAAAAAAATCGAAATTTTTGCACATAGAAACTTTTACACCCTTTTGAAGTATTGCTCTTCAGTCAAAATAATCTTATTGACTGTAGAAAATGTTTAGTCTAGCATGCCAGAAAAACCTGTAAAGTTTCATCGGAATCTAAGATGGTCGGTCACGATTGTAGAGATTTTCAGAGGGACCTTCGTGGAATTCCTCGAATACATGAGATCTTTCGTAGAATTTTCAAATAAAAATCATTGCCATTTTTTGAAGATGCATAGACAATTTTTACGTGGTTTGAGATCCGCGCTAAATTTCGGGGGGATTCGGTCCTTTCATTCCCAAGTTTTTTTTCTGGCGCATATAGCGGTCCAAGGCAATTTTTCTTTTAAACTGTTGTAGTGAAGAAATCATGATCATGATCAGCATCATGATAGGTGCTTCTCTGATAGTGTTTTGAACTCACGTCATTGCGGGTCGTAGCACTGACTATTGGCACTGCTCTATCTTAGCACATTCTCTGATAGTGTTAGAAGCTACTAAATTTTCACTTTCCGATGCGTAATGTAATTTTCATAGAATTTTTTTTTTTGAATGTTCTCTTATTGGAGCTTTAGAGCTAGGGTCTCGGGATGGCTTCCCGCCTGAATCACACACTACAATTGCAGACGAGACGGCGAGTGTCACTCACTCAAACACTGCTTAAGGCCAATTACAGCGAGCCGTGATTCTGAATGTTATATTCATTGTACGGTTCAGATATGTGCGGGCGTCGAGACTTCACGATCGCGTGTATTATCGCGAAGGGCTCAAGCGTTTGTACGTTAACGTGTTCGATCGCGTATGTCGCGTGTGCTAGCGTGTATTGAACTTCGCTCGCATAAATTCTATTTTATTACCGTGTGTCCATTCGCATATGTGCGTGTGGTCTTGGATGATCGCGCGTGGACCGTGAATCTGATACTTAATGTACGGTGTACGGTTCAGTTGTCAAAAGAGAGTGAGCTCTTCCGTATCACTAGAGTTTCCGCTCATGTCACCACGGAACGTGTTGTCTAGTGGATATGTGCGTCATTTTTTATTGGTCCAACTGAAGGCATGCGCCTAGGCTGTTACGGCCTAGGACCATGCCTTCAGGTCAAGGTCGTTTATAGGTTCACTCCTGAGACCTCGCTTGTAAATTTATATGTGCTAAAACGTTCACTTAGTCATTGTAGCTTTATCCTGTTCGAGAGATCGCGGATGCAGGTGTGCATGGATGATTGCGAAGGGTTCGAACGTTTGTATGTTACCGTGTTTGCCGCTATCGCTAGCGTGTATGTAACTTTGCGTGCATAAATCGATTTTATAACCGAGTTACCATTCGCATATTCGCGTGTGTTCTTGAATGATCGCGCTACCCATGACTCTGATGCTTAATTTTCAGTGTGCGGTTCAAATACTAGAAGAAACTTGCCCCATAACAGTAGAGGTCCCGGTCATGTCGTGGGACGTGTTGTTTAGTTTATATGAATATCATTTTTTGATTGAAACCGCGTTCGTAAATTTATAGGTGCTAAACCTCACTTCATTACCGCGGTGTTTTATACTGGCGAGATCGCGGACTAAAAATGTGTGGCAATCGCATGTTCGCGTTCGTGACCAAGTGTGCTTGTGTTATCGCGAAGGTCATTAGCGTTTGTACGTTTGGAATGGCAGAGTGTATGAGTGTATATAAGAGAACATGATTGTGGTAGTGAGTGTTAGTATGAATCTATTTTAAGATATAGTAATAAAAGGAAACAGCATGCCGAATAAAATAAAAAAAAAGGTGAAAAGTATATAATGTGACCGACATTATTTTTGAATGATGAGTGCATGCATGAGTAGTGGAAAAGCAAACTAATAGAAGTACAGCAAAACAGACTAATGAAACAGAAGAAAAGAACACATGTAACATGCAATCAAACTACTTGAACTCGTCTAGATGCCAGCAAATGAAGTTGATTCACCATTAACATTTGATCATGCTATGCTGACCGGGAATGGACCAGTTACTTGCGTCGGTAAACTAATCGTACCTTAATTCATCCAATCCTATCTTTCCGAATGAGTGGTATCAAATGTTCGAAATGATCACCGGAAAAAAGTGACCAACGAATCCTAGGAAGGATTACTCATTATTCTATCATATTCGCTAGTTCTGCATTCATTCCCTGGCGCAGCTGTCACAAATACTCAGACGAACATATACACATATAGACATACGACTAGCACTTATGTGATTGTTATCAATTGTACACTAGTACTACACTACAATTATTATTACACTAACATTAATAGGCTTCTAATTTTACATTTCTTTAATTAGCCTGTGCACGATAAATCGTCACACAATGACCCCCACTCACTCCTTTGCTCCTCCACGTTGGACACTAGAGCAATACAACCGGATGCTGGACGCATTAACCGACTCGTTAGTCGGGCGAACGCCGGTTGTTATAGGAGGAGATTTCAACGCATGGGCCGTGGAGTGGGGTAGTAGGCTGACCAATGCACGAGGTTACAGTCTATTGGACGCACTGGCGAAGCTGGACGTAAAGCTGTGCAATGAAGGTTCCGCTAGCACATTCCGTAAAGACGATCGGGAATCCATCATTGACGTAACATTCTGCAGCGCGTCGCTGATGGATGACATGAATTGACGAGTTAGTGAGCAGTACACACATAGTGATCACCAAGCCATCCACTACACCATTGGTCGGCGAAATCGAACGGTGACGCAGAGTGTGAGGACTGGCGTGCGGAAGTGGAAAATAAAGGAATTCGACAAAGAACGAAGCACTTCGTGCTGACAGCGTCACTCCAATTCCGAGTGCCGATGAGCTGTCGGAAACAATAGCTAGGGCATGCGATATAACAATGCCGAGGAAAATGGAGCCGAGGAACTACCGGCGTCCGGCGTACTGGTGGAACGAGGCTACTTGCCTAAAAGCCAGAAGACGCGTTCAGAGAGCAAGATCTGAGGCAGTCAGAGAAGAGTGTAAGGTAACATTCCGGGCGGCCAGGGCCGCTTTTAAACGTGAGATAGTGCTAAGCAAGTCCACCTGGAGGGCCTTTTCCCGAAGCACGACCCAGCCGCATGGCCGCCTACACCGTACGCTGATGCAGATGATGGAAATGCAGTTGACAATCGGATTTCCAACGACGAGCTCCTTATAGTGACAAAAGGGCTGAAAGCGAAGAAAGCTCCCGAACCGGATGGTATCCCCAACGTGGCACTGAAGACTGCGATCCTGGCGTTTCCGGACATGTTCAGGATAGTCCTACAGAAATGCCTGGACGATGGCTACTTCCCGGATAGATGGAAGATCCAAAAGCTGGTGTTGCTGCCAAAACCAGGGAAACCATCAGGAGATTCAGCATCGTATCGGCCTATATGCCTGCTGGATACTCTCGGTAAACTCCTGGAAAGAGCCATCTTCAACAGGCTGACGACCTACGCTGAAATAAGAACGGACTATCGCAGAGACAGTTGGGGTTCCGGAAAGGAATATCGACGGTGGACGGCATCCACATAGTCTTCACGAACGCGGAAAAAGCATTGAAGCAAAAGAGAAGTGGTAATCGCTATTGCGCCGTGGTAACGATAGACGTGAAGAACAGTGCTAGCTGGGGAGCCATCGCAGTAGCGCTGCATAGAATGCGGGTTCCGGACTATCTATGCAAGGTTCTGAAAAGTTACTTTCAGAACCGAGTACTGGTCTACGAAACGAACACGGGGCAGAGGTCGATTAGGGTAACGGCGGGAGTACCTCAGGGCTTCATACTCGGCCCAACGTTCTAGAATATTATGTACAACGAAGTGTTAACACTGGAACTGCCCAGGGGAGTGGAGATCGTCGGCTTTGCAGATGATGTCCCGACGATGGCGGGCGAGACCCTTGAGGAGGTGGAGATGCTGACGGCAGAGATAATAGGCATCGTGGAAACCTGGATGGCTAACGTCAAGTTGCAGCTGGCTCACCACAAGACTGAGGTAGTGCTGGTCAGCAACCGTAAGCAAATCCAGCGTGTCGAGATCAGCGTCGGGGGACAATCCATTCCATCGATGCGCGCGCTGAAGCGCCTGGGTGTGATGGTTGACGATCGGTTTAATTACAACTGTCATGTCGACTATGTATGTGAGAAGGCTGCGAGGACAACTAGCGCATTGGCAAGGATCATGCCGAATCACGGAGGGGCAAGAGGCAGCACGAGACGTCTCCTGGCGGGTGTCTCATCCTCAATACTGAGATATGGCGTACCGGCCTGGGCTGCTGCGTTGAACTCAAAGCGGAACCGGGCGAATTTGACAAGCACTTTTCGCCTAATGGCTGTTCGTGTCGCGAGTGCGTACAGAACGATATCGTCGGAGGCGGTATGCATAATTACCGGGATGATTCTTATCTGCATCACTCTGGCTGAGGACGTAGAATGCTACTAGCGGAGAAATGAACGTAATGCAAGGAGACTGGTTCGAGTAGACTCGTTGGCTAAGTGGTAGTAAGAGTGGGATAACGCGGAGAAAGGAAGGACCCACCGACTCATCCCAAATGTGTCTACTTGGGTACATAGGAAGCATGGAGAGGTGAACTTCCATCTGACGCAGTTTTTGTCCGGGCATGGATGCTTCCGGAAATACCTACATCGGTTTGGACATGCTTCGTCACCCCTTTGCTCGGAGTGTGTGAACGTGCAAGAGACAGCGGAACACGTGGTCTTCGAATGCCCCAGATTCGAAGAAGTACGAAGGGGTATGCCTGATATAACAGTGGACAATATCGTCGAAAAGATGTGCCGCGACGAGCGTATCTGGGACGCTGTCAACAGAGTTGTTACTCCGAGCTGCAAAGGAAATGGCGAAGGGACCAACAAAGTAACGACATTGGTTAGAGCGCCGCAGTGGTACCACAAATAGGGTTTCGGGAGAAATTCCGCCACCGGGAAACTCGCCGACGATGTAGACTGGGTCCACCACCGGGGACCAGTTGAGTAGTACGCGAAGTAGCACCGGGCTCGGGTCGTCGGGGCGCCAGCGAACCGGACGTCAGGCTTCACCGGAATCGCCGGACCGACCTCGACACTCTACCGGGTAGCTCGTGAGTAGGCTAGATCCACCGTCGGGGATTAGACCGACTAGACCGCGTCGAATAACCAGAAGTGGATCGTTGGGGCGCCAGTAAACCGGAAGCTACGCTCCACCCGGAATCGCTGGATGAAGCTCAGCATCTGCTGGCTGGCCGTTGAGTAGGCTAGGTCCACCACCGGGAACTAGACCGAGTAGACGAGGCGGGGAGCTTAAAGGCTCACAGAAACGTACATCGGTATCGGGAGCAGTCTGCCGCCGGGGAATTCACGATAAGGTAGATTCGACGCCGTGGACAACCCGACAGAATCGTGACGAAAAGGGGAGCTAATTGGCTCACGAAGCAAACACCGGTTACGAAAGAAATTCCGTTGTCAGGGAACTCTCACTCGGAGTAGGATAACCGGTAAAGCTGGAAGATTTTAGTAAAGCTAAATGGCTCAAGAAATCGGGTATCGGTGTCGGGGGAAATTCCACCGTCGGGGAACTATCGGTCGAAGTAGGATGAGTTCACCGTTGAGCACTATCCAAGCGGATCGTGATAAGGCCGGGAGCTGAATGACTCACGGAAACATGAGCTGAATGGCTCAGGGAATCAGCACCTAAACGGCTCATCACAGGGACGAGAAATAAACGGCGACGTAATGGATGGAGATAAGAAGCAGGAGAGGAATCGAGAGTTATACGATGACGTAGTTCCGTGGGGAAGAAGGGTGTAAAAAGTAAGGAATGTTTTTAGTGGTTGGGCACGAACGTGAGTCGTGAGTCCCACGCAGTGCCAATACACTACAGGCCAGGCTTTTGAAGCTTTTTTAACCTTACTATAAAAAAAAACAATGACCCCCACTGCAAACCGTGTCCATCAACACCGCCACTGAGTTGTGGAATAATGCTTGCAAACACGGCCCACAGCAAAAGTCTATCAACGGCGACCCGCCAGTCGGCCGAGCCAATGCGCTCAGGCTGATGTTTGATCGATAGTTTTGACAGGTGCATATTATGAAAAAAAAAAAACAACATGAAAAGGCCCATAAGACCTCCTGTTGAAACTGATGCACGAAATTTGCTTGATGATGTTTGCAATACCTTAAATCCATCAACTTAATGGAGGGGTAATATAATTCTCATAGAATGTTTACAATAAAAGTCCAATCGAAAAATGTAGTAGAAGACAGTCTAAAATCACAGGTTTAATCAATTTTCAATAATATTGTACGATGACGACCATACACAAAGTTTAAAAAATTTCACCTTTACCTGAAACTGCCCCTGGCAGCACTGCTCCAGCGGAATCCAATCAAACTAATACAACAACTATACTTCAAATCTTACGGGCTAATCTTTTGTCTTCTACTGACAGGAGTCGAGCTTAGGCAGCATAAGTACGAATCTTTCAAGTCTATCAACATGTCTCCTGATAAAGACACCGCGAGAGCCGACAAAAGAGAAGCCACGTTTTTATAACTTTCCCTACTCAGTAATCTCTAGCTAGTTGAATGTCGTTAGAATAAAAAAAACGAAAATGCGATTACATATTAGGCGTAATGAAAAAGAAAAAGGAACTGATGAGAATCCATCGGCAGCAGTGGGTAGCCGCTGTAGACAAATCCGCCACCTTACACACAGTAGCAAACCCACTACCACTGCAAGCGCAATGGCAATAGTCAAATACAAATCTACCTCGGCATTCGAAAGGCAAACAGAGATAAACAGCAGCATTTCATTGATGCTAATCGTCGACAGGTTTTCAATGGGTGTTCTTACGTTGCTTCTCTTTTATCGGTTTTCGCGGTAAAGAGGGACAAGTCTGTCTTTACCAGGAGACATGTTGGTAGACTTGAGTGATTCGCAGTTGTGCTGCCTAAGCTCGACTCCTGCCAGCAGAAGACAAAAGATTAACCCGTAAGATTTTAGGCCTGTTTCTAATGACAATTCTTGTTTTCCGATCTGTAATTTTACTCATCCTTGCTCTCACTTGAGTACTGTAGCTCTAAATTTTCATAACTTTTCCTACTCAGTTATCGCTGGCTAATTGAATGTCGTTAAAATGTAAAAAGGAAAATGTGATTACATATTAGTCGAAATAAAATGAGGGAAAAAAAGCAATAACTACAATTCTACGGATATTACTTCTACCAAAAGTAAGATTTGTTTTTCTTTCCAATAATACTTCATTTAGACCATTACAGGTAACATGACCAATAACCAACAAGTAAACATTTTCATCACTTTTATTTGGCAGATGGAAACCACAAACTGCCTTTCAAATAACTTGTCATAATACAACCGTGTGGAAATAATTTACTAGATACATAGTTTAAACATTGTTATAATTCGAAATCTATCATAAATCGGGTTGAATCGCCGGGCAAACCGTTACTTCGATGCAATTCCGATACGCGTCGTTGCGTCTGTGCAGCACCCACCAGCGACCGGCGAGGCTAGAAATAATAAATAGTTCAGCAAGACCTTCATATAACCATCCGCATGTAATACAATGCCACCACCGCATCAAGAGCACATCATCACCGCCGCCATCATCAGTCAGATTGTTGCATGCACCGGCGAACACACAATAGCGTATCGTCAGCGAACCGTGGATTCCTTCGAAGCACAACAACCAAAACAAACTGGCCAACGTGCATCATTTAGGTGGGATCTTTCCCAATCAGTCATTCGGTCGGTACAGTACGATGATTCACGAGGCTGATACTGGACCCCTAACCGCTTACCCGTCATCACGAATTGTAATCTCAACTATACCAGGTCAGATTATTGGTAGGGAAATTCCATCACAAATACCATCGATCATAAATAGAAAACGGTCCAAAACTATGGCGACGGGGCACTCTGTACCAGCACGAACGCATACCTTAATTGATTGTAAATTTCAATCACCGTACACCGAGAACCACCATAAACCGAACCAACACACATCAGATTGCGGTTCACCGCAAAAATCTCGCGGCAGCCATACCTAATGGGGGACAATTTGTGGATGGCATACCAACGGCGACGCGAACGTCGATTACCAGGACAGGCGCGGTTGGCGTTGGGTGACATTCCTTGGCCTCTGCTGGCAACAGCCGCCAATGATACCCGTGGATTACAGAATGTGAAGCGAGCAAATTTGATTTAAATTGGTCCAACTCGATCACGCAATTAGGAGGTTGGTCACAGATGATGGACAAGCGACTCGGCCCATTTAGGGTCTCCGGACGATTGGCAATTGTGTACAGACAGAGGTGAAGTAAGGTTCAACCCTTCTGAATGATCGCATCAAACTTCGGCGCAAAGTAGTTTTCAATTAGTTTGTTGAGCGAGTTAGTAATAGTTTCGGGTGGCATTCCAAAAGTTCTACGAATTTATGGAATTGACTGAACCACGTATTATCAATTGAAACATTGAAGAAAGAAAAAAAACATGTACTATCATCGATGGACCAAAATTTCTTCACATAACGGGGCGTATTTCAAATCATGCCGCAAACCCTGACCACCGATCCGTCCGCCAACCCCGAAACGGGGGACTCAAAGTCTCTCTGATTCAATTAATCATCTCGGTCGGTTTATGATTGGTTTATTAAATTACGACGATGATGTGCGATGCGATGCGATGGCGGTATCGGTGCGGCTGGATTCAATAGGCCACGATGCCGCCGTTAACATTTAGGTAGGTGCACTTGATGGAACAGCAGGAGCGCGACGTGGTGACGGAGGATTATTGTTGATGGTTATAACTTTTGCTTTCGTGATGGTATTTCTCGCTCGGCACCCACTAATGTAGAGTGGTCCGAACTGCTGCCACACTTGTGGTCACCGGTGGGCCAGGTGTAACATGTGCGGATAGGCACACTCGGTTGTTGAACCACTCTCTTCTATTGAGGAGCATTTACGCGCGCGCGGTGTGATACCGTCAGAGGAAGGAATTTTCTGTACGAAAATGGCAGTGATGAATACGGTCAATCTTGCAACCGATTCAGCGAGAAGCAATAAAGCAAAAATTGAGATGGAAAATGAAATAATTGTTGCAAGCGTTACTGGCGCGTATGTCGAAGTGGGAGCTGCCGATGAAACTGGTTTACGGTTTGTTGCTGCCGATTGGAACAATTCGTTACGACTCTGCAGTATTCACTTTCGATTGCCAATCATTCCGGCTTCGATCGTACTTTCGCAACTTATGTTGGGTATGTAATCGATTCAGGTGCCTTGTGTAGGCACCATGATTGCACTGGGAGTAGCCCTGGATGTGAAATTAATGGGATCAATTTTCAACTGGTTTTTAGCGAATGAGCCGAGGAGAATTGCGAGTTGCACAGAACTTTGGCGCAGTGAACTTTCAACTGGTAACTTATAAGATAATTATCTGGATGATGTTGGAAAATTTAGTTCCAATTGGTACCAATAAAATACAAATAAAATCCATAACGAAGTTTAGGGGTCAACTAGGGGTAACCGAAAGAGCATAGTTGTTATTAGAAGTATAAGAAAATAAGAATTCCATAAAGGGCGAACACGAAATTACTGTGACACCGAAAATGTCATGCCAATTTTCTTATAATGTTTAAAATCAAACCAAAATATTAGGGTAGTTTTATACATATATTTACTTCAAAAATCAAAAGAAAAGTTAATCGATGAGTGTAAAATTGAACGCATTTTCGCTTGATGCCTTCCATCAAAGTCTTTACAATGTCATCCGGTACCAGTTTCTCAGTTTTTTTTCCATTTTCTTAACATGTCCTTCTCGTCTTTGACTGTCTTCTTGCTCTTCCGAAGCTCCCGCTTCATCATTGCCCAGTACTGCTCCACCGGGCGCAGCTCCGGATAATTTGGCGGATTCATGTCCTTTGGAACAAAATGGACAGAATTGGCCTCATACCACTCCAGGACACTTTTAGAATAGTGGCATGATGCCAAAACTGGCCAAAATAGCGGAGCTTCCTCGTGCTGCAGCAAGAACGGCAAAATGCGCTTCTCGAGGCACTCAGATTTGTAGATCTCGCCTTTTACTGTGCCCTTTGTCACGAAAGGCTCACTTCTCAGTCCGCAAGAGCAGATGGCCTGCCAAATGAGATATTTGGAGGCGAACTTCGACATTTTCTTCTTCTTAAATTTGTCGTCCACATAGAACTTGCTCTTGCCGGTGAAAAACTCCAACCCCGGAATTTGCTTAAAATCGGCTTTTATATACGTTTCGTCGTCCATCACACAGCAGCCATATTTTGTCAGCATCTTCTCTTAGAGCTTCCGTGCCCGAGTTTTAGCCGTCGATTGTTGCCGCTCATCGCGGTTTGGGAAGTTCTGTACCTTAAATGTATGTAGTCCAGCTCTCTTCTTTGCATTCTGGACGTAGCTCTGCGACATGCCGATCTTTTAGCCAAATCACGGCTTGAGACGTTGGGATTTGCTTTAATCATTCGCGTCACCTTTCACCTTTTTGTTCTCCGGTCCCGGTTTTCTTCCAGCTCCTTTGCCGTGGTCTAACGTCAACCGCTCCTGGAACCGCTTCAACACTCTGGAGACGGTTGAATGGTGAATGTTCAACATTTTTCCCAACTGCCGGTGTGACAGGTCAGGAAATTCCAGGTGTTTGGAAAGAATTTGTTTTCTCGACTCGCGTTGGTTCACCTCCATTTTCGTTGTATCGAAAATCACGGCTTCGAGTTTGACAGCATGTAAACAATACACATCAATGAGAAAGTGTGCAAAATTTGGTTGATTTTTACCCAATGGTAAAAAAGTTATGCCCTGTTGAATGTGTCGCAATAATTTCGTGTTCGCCCTTTACTATCCTTATGAGCGCAATATCATCTGCAAATGAATACCAACAAATGAGATCATAACATCTGAAGAAGTAAAATGCTAGTAGAGGGATTCCATGAGAAACCGGTCGACCGCAAAATATGACCATCGTCGATTCGAACGAAACTTTGCAGGTGTGTTCGCTGTATGAATCTCCATGATATTCTCTGGCAATTGGAATATTTTGATACAAGAGTAATTTTTCAAAAGGGCGTAAACGTTTCTACGTGCATGAATTTCAAATTTTTTTGTTCGATTACTGTATTTTATACAGCAAAACTATCTGAGAACAAGTTACAGGGAATGAATACTTCTGTCCGAAAAAATATACACTGAAAAAAATGATAAAAATTTAAGTTGCGAAAAAACCCATTTTTTAAATTTTTTATATTTTGTTACCAAAAACCTAAAGAGAAAAGAAACATTTTGATTGTGATTGCATGATGGAGAAAAAATCGGTAAAAAAGTTTTTCTAGGAATAACTTCGTACATGTTTTTAAATTTCATACTAATTGACATACAAAATTGTAATTTTATTACAGAATATAATTCTAAGCACCATTTAAAATCAAAATGCATTTAACAAAAATCTTCCAAAATGCGATAGTTTTCGAGATATTTGAAATTTTGCTCCTTCAAAGCATAAGCATAAGAGATCGCCCGTAGTTGCTACTCCGTTATTGACCAGAACCAAATTAGGTTGCAAAATGTTCATTGGAACAACATGCTTGGGAATAATATGATGAGCCACATTGTACAATCTATTTTGATCCCTGCATGCTGATCAATACCGACGCCGGCCACGTCCGAATGCAGATCTTCTGGGAAAGGAAGGAATGTTAGTCCGATACATGTTGCTACTAGAGACCGAGGAATCCTCTGCATCTCCACATGTATCACGGGAATGGGAGAGTTGTTAGTAAGTGTGCCAATAGCGTTATCATGTAATAATTGCTCTGGGCAGCCGGCTGCCGAGAATTTGGGAAATTTATCATTTGTTGTATTAATACGATTTGCAAAATAAGCAACTTGAACTCCGGATAGCCGGCTATAAGGAGCACTGCTTATATTTCTTAATAATATTCAATCACGCGACGAATTTTTTCGTGATTTCTATCGTGTCGGTGCTGATTTTACCCAGCGATCGTTTGAATAAAATAAGGAATCTTATACAGAAGGTTCATCAAACTCTTTCATAGGTGTTGCGAAGTTGGTGTTCTAGGATTCGCTCCATGCAAGCGATGTGACCTGTACATGGTTTATTAGGTAGTAGTTTAGTAAGTTTTCGATCACGATCGCTCGAAAAAGATATTGTTTAGTTTTTGGTTCTTTTTAAACTCTGGGTAGCCGGCTACCGAGAGTATCCTATGTTTTCTAAACAAAAGCAATTTCAACTCCACACAGCCGATCGTGGGAGTATTGCCTAGAAAAGCTAATCTTATCTGCGTAATGGGCCGGATCAATATTTATTGCGACATTATTTAGACTAATTTCGCTATACCTTCTCCACGATATATTTTTGGGTTGCAAACTACCCAGTGATAACACGTTATACAGACAAAGAGTTATGATAGCTCGAGATGTTATAAATCAACGAAAGTATTTCCTATTTCTAATATCGGATTGTTTGTGAAATACACGTATACGGACGATTATATCGAACATTAAAGGGAAATACAGAGGATCGTTAATCTGATGCACGGGCTTGTTACTAATAACGGAACTTGAAATGAGATTCATTAAAACAAACGCGACGAATTTTCAGTACGTATTGACCCGCGATCATCGATACTAGTCAAATTAAAGTCTTATTGGAGCTGATTTCCCAACAACTATTCATTTGTCCGCTAGATCTGTTAGCACCATCTCATTCTGCTACTATTGGCAGAAGACTGATAGCACCCAGTCGTCGCCGGTCTAAGGACCAAATGCCATCAATAGACTTAGACTCGTGTGGAGGCATGAGATAGAATTTAAAGCTAACCAATGAACATGACAGCAAAACACTTATTCTTCGTGCTGACATAACTGAAGGTAATTGCTTACCGGTACCGATCCCTTCCGCGAACTGTCAATTCTCAAACCTTATACATGATTTAAGTCATCATTCCACTCAAACAAGACCATGTGTTTTCCCTAAGCACATTGAATGCTCTTTGGATCAGTTCCCCTGTTGGTAAAACAAACCCTCAACAAACATAGAAGTTAGTTTGCTCAGTCCAAAGAAAAGTTTGCCGACCGGCAGATACGTGTTCTCTTACAGTGCCATCACACCAACGAACACCCAAAATTTACATACGACAATATATCTGCAATCCCGAATATAAAAGAATCAAAACCCCTACTCATTCGCAATAAAATAAGAAAGTCAAAAAAAACAGTTGAATATCCAAGGCGGCTCATTTCCAAAGATAGCACCGCCTATGAAATACCCAACAAAAATAGGTGACAAGGGACGCGGACGAAATTAGCTGAGCACCGATCGGCTGGTTTGCCACCTATTTTACGGGTGAAGAATTTTGGGGCGACACCTGGTAGTCGCTAGTCGCTGGTGAAACGCCAATTATTTGAATATGCTAATTTTTCTTATTGCCGTATTTTTTTCACTTTTCGGATTGAATTTTTTTCTCTGAAAAGCCATTTTTCACTATTTTTTTGAAATTTTGCTCCTTCAAAAACAATTAATTCGTGTAATTATGCTCTTTTTAAAAGTTATTCGCGTTACCCCATCAAAAAATGTCAAAAATTTAATGTTTATCGTTTTAGTGTATTTGGATCATGGAGAAGCTTTCAATAAAAAAGTTTTCCTAACAACTTTTGACATTTTTTTATAATTCTTACTATTTGCAGTCAAAAATACAATTTTCTTTTTGAATATGATTCTAAACGCCATTTTAAATCGAAATGTTCTTAACATTTTCTAAAATGTAGTAGTTCTCGAGATATTTTAACTTTTGTTTTAACAACACAATTATTTTGTTTTATTACGACCTTTTCATAAGTTAGTCGCGTTTCTCCATCAACAATAATAGGTTTTTCAAAAGGCCCGTAAACTTTCCTGCAACTTTCTCTTTGACATCAAAGCGATATTGTGAAACATTTTAAAGTTAAAGTTCTAAGGCCTTGCAACTAAAAAAGTTTTAAATTAGTTTTTAGGGGTTTTCGTTTGTTTTGACACTAGATGCTGATGTTTCATGCTATTTTTAGACATATTTCGATAAAAGAAAATTTCCCCTTTGGATTTTTTCGAATATTATTAAATCAATATTCAAACACCGCACCCCTTTAATGATATCCGATTGAGCTAGAAATAGACTACTTTTTCGATGTAATAAGCATTTTATGTAAGACTTTATGCGAAAATTTGAAAAATTTTCATTGATATCTAGAGGTGTTCAATCAATTCTCTATACAAACTTTGGTTTTAAACTATGAAGCCCCGTTCCATTTTTTTATTAATCAAAACATAACGCTCATATCCACTAGACAATACGTTCGGTGGTGACATGACCGGGAACTCTAGTTGCGTTGCGTAAGCACGGTATACTTCGTAGATTGCAGACTGATGACTCTCATTTCCTGCCAGACTACTTGAGGAGCATTGTTTGGGAATAACAATTGATCCAGTCCAAGCGAGAGTTTCGCCTGAGAGCCACCATTGCGGGCCACGACCATCTTTACCGTAACTTGGGATGAGAAAGGAAGTGTTGATGTGGTACTTACTTAACGGAAGACCCCGACTCAGTGACACTCCCATAAGTACCACGGATTGGGTAGTGGGTGGGTTGTTAGTCAGGATTCGCTTCAAGCAAGCGATGCGACTGAGACTATATTTTTGTGCATGTTTGAATAGTTTATTGACTGTAGGATACGTAAATCTTCTAGGCGTTTAAACTCTGGCTAATCGTTTATTGAGATTGTTTCATCGAAAACAACTTGAACTCCGGACAGCCGGCTGTCGGGAGTGTTGTCGCGAATGTAAAATGGACCGTAAACAATGAGGTTAAAAGTGGCATGGTGGAACATTCAAAAATTATGTCACGCAAAGATCACCCAATACTAACTAACTCTCTGTCATATTACCACGTTATTTTTCCCCATGGTCTAATACGAATCAAATTATTTTAGTTTTTTCTTCATTTTGTAGTAGCACTTTTATGCCGCTACTAGCAAGTGTTCATGTTCTATGGAATTTACTATATACATGGCGCAATCGTGCGTAAAACGGCCGATTGTGTCAAAGCACATGACGTGCTCCCCTTCCATTTATGTCACAATTATTCATAACTCTTCCTCCTAATAGCGTGGCAGAATTTATAAATGGTCCTTATTGGTATAATCACAAGCATATTGAGATCCTGTAACTTGAAATTTTCCACCTAGTTCGAGTTAAACGTTCCGATATTACAATGAAGACGCCAAACAGAAAAAATACAAATACTGCGTTCCTAAACGATATTAACATCATGCACGAATCAAACACCCCCCGTTTCCAAATAGTACGTACTTATTCTTAGCTCAGTATAATTGACTGATGAGTTAATGGACTAAAAGTAAAGCATTAAATATGACCATAAAACATTTGTTCCCCGTGCTGAAATGATTGCCGCTAATTGGTAATTGGATTTGAATTGATCTTGCGAAATTGTCAATTCTCCACCCTCATACATAATTCAAAAGTCATTCACTCAGACAAGACCATGCGTATTTCCCACCCGCATTAAAGACCCAGTGGATTCGTTTCCTAGTTGGTCAAATAAACACTAAACAAACAAATAAATTAGTTTGTTCAGTCGAAAGAAATGTCAGCTCGATTGGCATCAACCGGCGGATACGTGTTCCCTTACAGTGCCATCAAATGAAAGTACATTTAAAATTACATACGACAAAATATGTGCAACTCAGAATATAGCTAACGAAATCAAGATTGCTTAATTATTTGCATTTAAAAAAGATCGGAAACCAAGGTGGTTCATTTTCAAAGATAGCACTGCTGATGAATCACTGTATAAAAATTGGTGATAAGGGACGCGGACGAAAATAGCTGACCACCGCCGACATGACCGGGAACTCTAGTGATATGGAAAAACTCACTTTCTTCTAGCATGTCAACCGTACTCCGAAAATTAAGTATCCGATTCACGGTCCGCGTGCGATCATCTAATAACATACGTAAATATGCGAAAGGACACACAGTTATAAAACAGATTTTTTCATGCGATGTTACATACACGCTATCACACGCAATCGAACACGTTAAAGTACAAATGCTGAAGCCCTGCGCGATGATACACGCGATCACGAAGTCCTTACGTCCGTACATATCTGAACCGTACAATGAATATCACATTCAAAATCACGGCCCGCTGCAATTGGCTTTAAGGACATGCTGAACAGAGTCACAAGGTGGCAGCTAAAATGGCTGCCGTAGTTTCTTCTTCTTTTTATTTCATCGTCAAATTCAAAACATTGCATTGGCGCCCAAGACAAAATCGTTTGTAACTTAACTGTCTTATCTCCGGTTGCTTAGAAATTGTATCACTGTATGTAAGCATGTTCGAACATGCCGATGAATTGATTCTCATCACGGAATTTTGATTCGTTTGGAAAATTTGTACCTTTTTATTTTTCAAAACAAACGAAACAAAAATCAGTCAGCTAATTGCTGAACGATACGCTTGTGCGCGTGCCGTCTCCTATTGGTATAGTACGTTCTAGCCGCACACAGACGCTGAATGTAAGCCGAACCTACCCGAGCATAACCGAACCGCTGTTGTGATTTTGGCATCGCTTTACCTTAAGCAGTGTTTTGGTGGCCGACATTGCCTGTCTCGTCTGCAATTGTAGTGAGTGATTCTGGCGGGGAGCCCTTCCGAGAACCTAGCTCTACAGCTCCAGTGGGACAACTCTCTCAAAAAAAAAGAATGGTCTAACTGAATGCATAGACCTAGACTTTTAGGAACGAGCGTGGAATGATTGGGTGGGAACAGGCGTTTAGATGATGGTGCTTAAATCCGTAATAAAATTAAGCAACGCACCAATTTGAGTGAATCTGTATCCGTTTGTTAATGAACAAAGCAAACAATGGCGGTCGTAAGTGAATTCCTTGGGGGACATAAGTTTTTGCCAGTAAGGTTAAGTGTGTGCTAACAATTCTAACGATAACGTATTGTTCAGAAAGAAAAAAATTGAGTCTACGTTCAACCACGGTCGAATCTAGTTTTCACATAGAAAAATGGTGGATGCCTTAAGGAAATTGAAATATCGCTCGAATCTACCTCGCTACACAAAAGCGGGTACAATCAGGTTTTTGTAACGGGAAGACGAAAGACAAAACCCATGAGTTACTTCTAAAAGTTGTTAGTGACTGATTGTACGAAACAATTCAGTACAAGATTTATGTGGGAATAGAACAAAATCCATACTTACTGGTTGGATGGCCTTGCGTGTTCTATCTACAAGATAGGCCACAGGTTCGACTGTGATAACAATCGAGGCTTAACGCTCGATAATATATCCGATAAGGTACTATCATGTGTCCCCTTTAGCAGACTGTGTCCATTACCAATTTTTTTTTGTTGGCGAACACCGAAGCGGATTTCGAAGGAGGATCCTGATGTGCGTAGACATCGTTACTTTCTATAATGCACGCGATTAGGATAATCATTCCAACTCCAACTCTTCCAAGATAAGATGAGTCGCGCATTTCTCCGTTTTGTCGTGACTACCGACTTACCTTTCAATATAGGGGCCCCTTTTCAAAATTTCGGAAGAAAAATGATGTATGATTTTGAACGCTTTTATCTTTTGTTGTACTGAATAGATTTAATCAATTTCTTCGGCATTTTGTCGAAAATATTTGTACCAATGTTGTGTTAAATTTTGGAATATGTAGGACATTCATTATCAACGGAAAAATAGTGTTTTGAAAAATCTTTCGAAAACGACTGGAGAAAATGAAAATTTTCAGCCCATCCCGCACAGAGCCGTCAATATGGTGCAGCAACCGAACAATAAAATAATGAAAAGTTTATATATAGGTCCACTACATGTTTATTCTTATGATTATTCGTATTGGGTTGCTTGACGAGAGCAGTTGGTGGGGGAAAGCCGGCAGATTAGTTTTGGTTATGCAATTAGAAGCCGGACGGAAAGGAAAGGCTCATGCACGCCACGAGAACGAGCGAGAAAGCGATAGTAGTGCATATTAGCGAAAGCGTTACGTACATTTTGAGCATTAGTAACTTTTCTTCTACTAAACGGATTGCCAATCTTGTTTCATAAATCGGAAGGAAAACGTTTAACGCTTGCTACCGACACGTTGTTTGCTATATAAAATTTGTTTAAATAGTTCAAGAACTACTTTAAATGAGAATCAACATTAATGATAAAACCTATAAATAGGGGTGTCGCAGCTTTTCTCAAAGCCAGACGTGTGTAAGATGCAGTGCATAACAGACGTGCGTGGTCGTGAGAAGCTGCATCGGACGACCAATCAAATCGGCTACCACCGGAGAGAAGAAAAACGTTCGTGGAGGTGGTGGCGGTGAGAAGGCCAAAAAGCCAAAGGCTAAGAAACGCAGTCACTGAAAAGGCGGTAGCAACTGCCACTAAAAATGCCACCAAAACACCGAAGGCTGCAGCGAACAAGCCGAAAACCCCAAAGCCAAAGAAGGCCGCCAAACCAGCCAAGAAAGCTGCCCGAAGAAGATAAGTAAATTCACGCGTCTCTAATGTTGCCAACAGTCCTTTTCAGGACTAACAAAATACTTGTAAAGAATTAGTGGTGCTTATTTTCCGATAGCGCTGTTAATTGTAGATGGATTTGTGTCATAGTTATATGCAATCCGTCCTTAGGATGAATATATAATGGAAAAAGAATTTTATTAGGAAGTTCCATTTATTAGTTTGTATAATTAAAAATAATTATATAAGAAAATATTTTTCAAATTAATCTACAAACCCGAAGGTTTTTGCAAATCCTTCCAAGAAAATCAGTGAATGTGGTAACTTTGCCACTAAGCGAAAGCTACACCAAAACGAATGATGAAAATATTTTCATTTATCGCGCAAAAGGATGGCCTTCCATCTGCATTGAAAAGTCAATAAATAGGAACGCCTTGATGCAAAGCGTGCTCATTCGGTGTGAACTGCGAAAGATCATATGTATGTACGGAGTAAAAACAATCGTCGGCAAGGTTTGAATTGTTTCAAAAGATTCTCGTCTTTTATCAACATAGTTATCTACAAACCATCCTTATTAGGACGAATGCAAAATGGAAAAAGAATTTAATTAGAAAGTTTCTTTTATTAACTAGTATTAAGTTTGCGCTTGTTAATTCTGTACTTTTACCAGTGAATCATAAGACAATGTTTTGAAATAGAATACTTCTAACGTTTCAATATAGGGGTTTCAAAATTTTCTGCCGGAAATTTACCCGGTTTTTTAAACGTGAATATCTGCCGTTGCACTGAATTGGAAAAGATGGGTTGGTAATGTATATGACATAACGGGGGTGTAGTGACCACACTTCGAAGTTATTTTAAATCTTGCAAAGCATAAATTGACATAATTTCAATGATTGTCTGCTTGTTGAAATCATTATATGAAATTATTGACCTGTATTCAATGCGGAGAACTTGTTAATAAAATTGATTTACTGAATAGATTAACGAACGGGATCCCAGGAAAATTTCGCTGAGCTCGGTGAATCGAACTTAATGTGTGAAATTTAGCCATTTGAAAGAGATACAAGCAGAATTTTAAGAATATGATCATCGCGGTTATGTCCTGGACATTACCCGCCCCTAGTTTTTTGCTAAGCGTGATTCATTTCTGTACGCTAGGAAAAAGATTTCGATGGTTGTTTCGAGCGATTTAAACATTAATATTTCAAAGCAAGAAAATATGAAATTTGTTCATTTCATGAATGAATGTCTCAACGAGCTTAGAATCCAGCGCATCCCCTATCAACGCAGACGCCAACAACAAAGGACCTTTTCAAAACCACCATAATTATTATAAAGAATAACTTGAAACATTCCCACATATTTCATTGAGTATCATTCGATTTGAATTACAAGTCAAACAAGTAGTCACGACACTCCGGTTATGTCCTAGACATTACCCACCCATCTTTTCATAAACAGTGTGAGATATATTCATCCGATCGAATATAACTGAAATTCACTCCGCTCACTGGACACGGTGATATTTTTTTTGTTGTGGAAAAGTGTCTAAATATCCAATGCATTAGCTAGAAAACATGAAAGACAAATTGAAAGCTTTTCATAAGGAAATGCGAATATTTATTGTCGATGTGGTGAATATTTTCGAATCCTTCACTCCCATGGGTGTTAAAGACAAATGTTGATCTTGCAACGTATCTTTGTTGCATTTCGGGAATACCACCTGCAACTCTCAAATTGTTTGAAGATTTTAAGCAAGCGTACGGTTCAGTAAAACAAAACGAACTGTAATAGGTTATGCTGGAACATTGCTTTACTCAATTTTAAACAAAACTTTTCAAGCGGCTTAATGGAATGTCACACTTATAATGCTTGAAACAGACGTCTTCCTTTAAATTCCACTATGTACATATATTCTAATAAATATGAACATCGAAGAAGATTATAAACCGTAACCGTATACTAATATTTGCATTCATTTTGAGAGTAAACTTTTAATACTATTTACCTACATAGTGAAATTAAAAGGAAGATTTCTTAAGCATGCTAAATTTGGGAACGAATGTGACATCTGATAATGATGTCGCCAGTGGTAGATTTCGAAATGATGAATCGCGTACGCGTCTTTCAACTGAATACGCTGCGGTACACAACTTTTTTCAAAGTTATGTCAAGAATCTTTCTTCCAAATCATCTGCTTTCTAGAAGAATAAAATGTAGAGCCTCCTGATCTTTAGAAAATCTAGAGTGGAAACTGTTCCGAAGATACACAGATACGGTGCCGATAACAGTTCTATAAGCTACAATTTGATGACCTAATAATTCCATGAACGTATTTGATGCCATGAACAATTATACCTCACTGATTCAAGCATCATCGGCACAAAACTGAAACGATAAGTCACAAGTTAGCAACCTCAAAAGGGCCCAGTGCCCCACCATCAACGACGGTATGCATTGAAACCGATACCCGGCGGTGCTCTGTTTAGACGAACCGATGTGTGATCCAGAAATCAGGTCAACCGAGAAAGCCAGACCTATAGGATGGGGGTCTGCTGGAGTTACATTGTATCTAGTTAGTCGGTGCCAGTAGTGGTAATCGACTGAGGCCGAGGGTACACAGTGCGGCTCCCAACTGACAACTTTTGGTGGATCTCCGCTTGGCTGACTCGGTGGAGGGCGGATGGTGGCGGCGACTAATTTTCCGGTTTCACTTTTCTGCCGACCAGTCACTGCGTGCTGTGCGGATCGCTTTCTTGCAATGACTTTCACCTCTAGGTGCACATGGGGAGGTGCCAATACGGAGGTGACTGGGTGCCATTCGCCGTGTTTATAGTTTTATGCTTGTTTGCATACATGTTCGACCGACTCTTCGACGGCTTGGGATATACACTCAAGTTTTTTTTACGCGGTTTTTTTTGCGCGGTATTTTTTTACGCGGTTTTTTTTACGCGGATTTTGAAATTTACGCGGTTTTCATTTACGCGGATTTTGAAATTTACGCGGTTTTCATTTACGCGGTTTTTGAAATTTACGCGGTTTTCATTTACGCGGTTTTTGAAATTTACGCGGTTTTCATTTACGCGGATTTTGGAATTTACGCGGTATCCATCAATGAGGTTCCCTTTATCGCGGATTCTTAAATTTAAGTGGTCTTCATTTACGCGGATTTTGAAATTTATGCGGTTTTCATTTACGCGGATTTTGAAATTTACGCGGTTTTCATTTACGCGGTTTTCATTTACGCGGCTCGTATCCCCCGCGTAAAAAAAACCTGAGTGTACTTTGAGCGAGGGTCAGTGAATGTTGCGGAAAGTGTTACATATGGGTAGAAGCGAACCGAGTTTGACTGAACCCGTAGGAGATTACTTTCCGAACGAGAGAACTGCCAGTAAACATTGGCTGCATATACGAATGCGAGTGGTTAGTTTATGCGGATCATTAGCTATAGCACGTGCTTAACCTATTAGGGATACTGAGCAAACAGAGTAAAATTAAAGTTAATTAAGAGGTTGAGTTTGCTCTCGTTTACAACGTCCTGGTGCGGTTTGAAACGGAAAAGATACAACGCGATACGCCAATCAGACAGCATATGATGGACAAGCTTCGAAACTGGCGCAGTTTCTAAAATCATCCTCAATTGAGAGCAGAACTAGGGTGATATCTATTAATCTGGGTGGAAGGGGACGATGTATGGCGGGTGTGTCTAGTCGACCAGCAGAGATTGAATCCACTTGGCATGCCACCACACGCCAAACATCAGTCCTCATATATTCTGTTACATGTCAACAACATATCACCGGCAATGTGTATTTTGTCAGTTTGCTGTGGCGGGAGGAGGATCATCACTGCCAGAAGAGATGTAACGTGCGCGTGTGCATGATGTACAAGGTACACACACAGTCACTGGCTGGGAGCAACCGCGATGATGGACAGCTGCCGACAAGTATCACCTCTTGAGAACAAGCCAGAAGCGCCTCTTCGTCGTGATCAACCTGTTGCGGGTGAAAATCGCCGTGACAAATGAACGGAGGTACTGAAATAAAAAACCTGTTGCGCATTTTGCGTTCTGTTATGTGACTCGGCGCCACGTTCTACTCTGTGCTTCCGCAGTTTTTGTTTACTCAGAACACTTGTTAGAGTCTAAGGCAGTAATTCCGCGCTCATCGACTTCTCTGTCACTAAAAAGGTATTGCCCGGTTGTCTGTCGTTTCGACTTTGACATTTAGAACGAAACTCATGTTTCATGACCATTGGTATATCCGTATTTGGAGGAACTCTTCTGATCGTAAAGTCTATTTCGATACATTTTAATATTCTAGTTTTTATCATTGATCACCAATAAAGCTCTAGATCCCATGGGGTTTCAAATGTGTGATAATGGGCCCTATTCTCACAGTCACGTCACTTAGTGACTAGAAGGAAATTTTCTTCTAGTCACTAGGTGACGTCACTGTGAGAATAGGGCCCAATATTTGTCCCTGTTTGAAGACTTGATTACTTTAAAAGGTTGGCCAAAATAACTTAAGCAAGAAAAAACGAAAAAAACAAGACAACGGATTTATTACTCTTCAGAGGCGACGCGTGGTTCCACCGTCAACCTGTTCAATACCACAAAATCCCTCAAAATCGACGATTCTAACATCGAACGAATAGTATCAACGAAAGATGTTCGGCGGACGGGTTTTTCTGATCGCAGTTAAGCAAAACAAATTTGTTGTCAAAACCCATCGGTGAATTGTCAAACAAACATCTTGTGGAATAACTAATTCAAGAAAGTCCCGCAGAAAAAAGCAAAAAAGATATATTACATCCGTATAGGCAACTACTTACTTTGTATTGAAAAAGACTTAAATTTCAACAACCATGTCTAAAGGCATTATTGAATACTCATAAGTCATTTTATGATTCGAATGTAGAATCTTATTTTTTTTCACCAGAGAATTATTCCTTCTTCTGTATAAGATAGGTTGAAACATAGACTGCCCAGAAAAATGATAAATTTTTGAAAACTCAATCGGCCCACCCCTGAGTCGATTCCTAGTCCCACCAGGAGTACTTGTACCAAATTTGAAGCAAATCGGACAAGTCTAACTACCGGACCAACGTGCCTGAAGTTTATATTTGATTTTTCAACAATTTGCATGAAGAAAACTCACAAGCTCGTATTTTCGCCGCTAGGGGGCACTGTATGCATCGTATTATCACTGTAAGTGAAAATAAGAAAGATATTTTAATTATCTACAACTTCTTCGAAGACTGCTAGTAAATCCTGCTATGTTAAAAGAAGTTATTAAACTTTTAACGAAGTGATGTCTGAGTCAGTTTTGCATGGGGCCTAGCAGTGCATGGTTGTGTATCAGTGCTCGAGTCCCGCGAACTATATATTTTTGTGAAATAATGGTTAGATTTAGCCGAATAGTATGTTTACAAGAATTATAGTAAATAATACGAGTTATGTTTTGGTTAGAAAATTTTAGTTCCACCTGTGACCGCATAGAGGGCGCCACTACTAACTTTTCATAGAAGAGAGATAGAGTATCAAGATGTTCAGAAGAAATACTGAAAAATGCCTGTTCTATAACTTTGTAGAAGACACCAAATTTCTATCTCTCTCCGTTGAAAAGTTAGTGTTGGCGCCCTCTATGCGGTAACAGGTGGAACTAAAATTTTCTAATCAAAGCATGACTCATATTATTTACTATAATTCTTGTAAACATACCATTGAGCTAAACCTAACGATTATTTCACAAAAATGTTTAGTTCGTGTGAATCGAGTACTGATACACAACCATGCACTATTAGGCCCCATGCAAAACTGACTCAGACATCACTTCGTTAAAAGTTTAATAACTTCTTTTAACAAAGTCGGATTTACTTGCAGTCTTCGACTAAGTTGTAGACAATTCAATTATCCTTCTTATTTTCACTTACAGTGATAATACGACGCATACAGTGCCACCTAGCGGCGAAAATGCGTGCTTGTGGGTTTTCTCCATGTAAATTATTGAAAATTCCCATACAAACTTCAGGCCCGTTGGTCCGGTAGTTAGACTTGTCCGATTTGCTTCAAATTTGGTGCCAGTACTCCTGGTGGGACTGGGAATCGACGCAGAGGTGGGCCGATAGGGGTCATTTTTTTCCTGTCACCCTATTGAAACATTTATTAACCTGTTTGAAATCATCTATTAATTCTACCAAACAGGAGAGAAATTTAAATGTTCCATATGCAATTCCAGAAAATTCATTTTCCTCGCAAGATGTCGTAAGAAAGAGACTTAACATTATTGCAATAGAACGCTAAACGATTCGAATGAAATCCATTATGTCCATTTTACATTTTACAGTATACATGTTTTCAATGTGTAAATGCAAAGAACAAAAAATTTCTACGAAGCAGAAAGGTGGTTCATTACAACCAAATCCATACGTGCTTAATTATAATATGTCCCAAGGGCATCAACATCTGGTTAGACTACCCAAGAAAACAAGCGTTCGACCGACAGCTGTGAACATATGGCACAACTGCGAAGCGTGTTGGAAAATTAAAAGCGCTCTCGTTTCGCACACAGAGCTCTAACGAGTATATGGACATCGCTACAATGCACGCTGGTTCAATATTTAATTTGAACCGGTGCAAAAGAGAATAGAAAAAAACCTTCGTCCATGGCTATCAGGCTGCTGTAGCAGCCATCACCCATGCTGTTGCTTCTGCTCCATCCAAAGCGTACGGTGAGAGTACGAGATGCGTGCATGTTTGAGGATGAACCGGTGAAACCATTTTCTGAAATTTTACTGGAGACCGGTTGGTTTATCGTTCAAATCTGAATAATTTTAGTGTTTTATTTTTCCGTTCATTGAAAATATTTTGCAGGGTTCTACAGTTAATTTAAACTTGAAATGGGTTTCGGTTTGTCTGATTTGGCTTACCTGTTCAATGAACAGGTTGAACGTACCGACGCGTCGCCTCTGTTACTCTTATTCACTCATGGAGTTGACTAATGTTAGAAATAAGATTGATGATACTACTTGAAGGGACATGTAATCCATATCATGTTAAATCCAACAGGAACTGCCGTACCCGACACAAGTTGTGTGAAAATTCTAGAGAAACTAAAAAATTGCAGTAATTTCAAAACAATTCCAAAGCATTAAAGCACGAAAAATAGAATTACGCCTACTAGAAGCTAGTCTCACGAGGGCACGAAGTGTTATCCTACATGTACCGGGAGCGAGTGAATCTGAAATGATTGTGTTTAACCTATATTTATAGATTCAAGTAATTTCATTTTCGAAGTTCGTTCGTTTATACAAATTATGCTTACATTGTTTATTGAAGTACATACACCGAAGGTTTCATGCTAATCCTAAAGTTAGAAGTTTGTTAGTGAATATACATACCTACTTTGCATTTTTTTTCTTCAAAGCGCTGGTTAAACCTGTTTACAATTTTTCTGGCGCTGATTTGATTTTTTTCTTTCGATATTATGAACAATTTAGAACACATAGTTTTCATGGAGGAATTCCTAGAATCGGTAGTAAATAAGGATGAAAAATTTAAATAGTAGAGCGCCAAAAACAACAAATTACCGAAGCAAGTTCAGTTAGGCATAAAAATACATAAACAGCATTATAGAGGGGGGCGAGTTTAGTTAATTATTGGCCTTCGTCTGACCGCGTATCAATGTGCTTCTCATTGAACAACCAAAAGTATAATAAAACACAAAAATACATGCTGGTCTTTTTCTAGTATTCCATGAGGTCTCTTAGATGCTCCATATTAACGGCTCTGTCTGTAGTAGACTTAGTTTTTCGAGTGGCGCCCGGAAGATTTTTGGGAAATATGCTATTGCATTGATTATAGAAGTCATACCTGCTTCGGAATTTAATACAACATTGTTTTTATTTCGAGAGCGGAGCTACTGGAACTGTAGAGCTAGGATCTCGGTAGGCTTTACCCGTCAGAAACAGTCCTCACAATTGCAAACGAAACGGAAAATGTCACACCTTAAAACAATGCTTAAGGTCAATTGCAGCAGGTTGTGATTCAGAATGTGCTATTCGTTGTAGGGTTCAGATATGTGCGGGCATATGAAATTCACGATCACGTGTATCATCGCGAGGGGCTCAAGCGCTTGTGTGTTAACGTGTTTGATTGCGTGGTCGTTTGCGTGTATATAATTTTGCGTGTATAAATACAATTTTATGACCGTGTGGCCATTCGCATATACGCGTGTATTCTTGTATGATCGCGCGCTGATTGTGAATCTGATTCTTAATTTTTAGTGTATGCTAACGGGTGTTCAATAAAAAATGAAATTTTTTTCAGTCATGCGCTTATAAAACATTTTTTTTCTACGGATATAAAACAATGTTTATACTTAAAAAACGTCAATGAATATTGGAGATGGGGCCCTGGTCAGCCGTACGACGCAACTGCTCTGACAAGAGCGCTGGACGGTACTGACGTCCATCTTCCGGATATAATTCCGGATCCTGGTGATTAACTGCTTCGTATCCTTGGCCGGCCAATTATTTTTGTACACTAGGCACTGAGCGGGCCGAATCAATCCTCAATGGGACGGTACTGAGGCAAGTTGGTCGAGTTTCTTTTCTTTCGGCACGTACGGTATCTTTTTCTGCTCAAGATACTCCAGCGTCTTCTTGGCGTAATGGAGATGCCTTATCCGGCCAGAAGACGTACTCCCCATCCGCATGATGCTCATTTAAGAGCGACAGAAAATTTTTCTCAAGAAGCTCCTCCTGGTACACTTGTTGATTGATGGCCAAACCGCTTGACATGAACCACGACTTTGAAATCCCTCTGCTGATATGTATGATGTACAGCAGAACTTTTTTTCAAATATATGCTCAAACTTATATTTTACTACGGGAGGTGTGGCCGACTTGTCGCTGGAATAGTAGCTGTCATTTCCTGGAATGTGGCTCTTCGATTGTAGGAAGTAACTTTCGTCGTCCAGCACGAACGATGTCCCGCGATAGTTCTTCGTCATCCACCGGCACTACGATTTCAAGATCGCTATCTGCTCGTCCGTGTACCCGGGAGACCGAGTCTTCTTCCGACAGATGATGTCCTCCATCTTGAGGGTTCAGTGATTCAAGGTATGGGAGCAGTGATATTTTCGGCCGGCGTCACGCAAACTCGTTCCGTCCTTGTTGCCGAACAGCTTTTTCAACGCTTCCTTCTTCTTTTTCGTCATTATCTTCGCCGGACGGCCACTACCGGCCTTCCACCTCACGCTCAGGGATGCCAGGATCCGCTAAACTGTACTCATGGGCACGTTTTCGTCTCGAAAGTGGTCTACCATGACCATGTGTTTCGTAAAACCGTACAACACGCTCACGTAGTGCTCACTGTTTCAACGCCATGCTTAATTGAACTGACAGTACCCGAACGAAAAGAAACATGCCACCCATTTCTAGGGAATCCAGAGATCAATTCTCTTGGAGAGAAAAAAATATACGCTCTTTACTTTAATTACAGAAAGGTATTAAAATCATTCTCCCTCGGCATGATACTGTACCTTGATGTGGTCCGGGGGCTTTTCCACCAAAGCAGTATTACAGTGATTATATCACATAAACTTGGGATACGATTATTTTCTTTTGAGTTAAGCTACATTGTGATCAATTTTAGTACTTAACTTGGCGACCTTTATTATCCACTGCCATGGTCAAATAATATACAATGTGGGTTTAGGGCCCAATTCTCAGTACTAATGTATGTCTTTCATGTGATGATCATAAATTCAGCTGTATCTTGTACCTATCTAATCTATTACGTCTCTCATATATTGCCCTTTATTTCTTCTTTTCGAGTCCTATACTGCCATTCTACACCCGCCTTCAGCTGGGTCAGCAAAGATGGTGATAGTGAACGTCTTAACACTCACACATTCTCAAACGCGGTCTCAGCGGGAACCTACAAAAATGCCATCGTGCACGCGATTACGAATCGGTCACGTCCGAAAGTCTATCCTTGATCCTAGAAGCTTAGGTCCATGCCTTCAGCTGGACCAATTAAGAAAATACGCTCATATCTATTAGACAACACGTCTCATGGCGACATGACCGGGAACCCTATCGATATAAACGATCCCACTCTCTGCTAGAATTCTAACCGCGCACCGAAAATTTAATATCAGACTCACGGTTCGCGTGACCATTCAAGAACACACGTTACAAAATCACGTCAGCGCACAAACGTTAGAGCCCCTCGCGATTTTCCAAGCAACCTACGCCCACGAACTCGCAAACGTGATTACACCCCGGTGATAAGGTGAAAATTTCAGCACTCATAAACTTAGCAACACGATCTCAAGCGTCAACCTACAAATCGAATTTATACACGCGAAGTCACATACGCGCGAGCACACGCGACAAACACGTCAACATACGAATGCTTAAGCCCTTCGCGATCATCTACGCACACCTATGCCCGAGATCGCGTAAACTTGATAACACTCCGGCAATTGTGTGAACGTTTTAGTACTTACGACGTTACAAACGCGGTCTCAAACGTGAACCCGCAAACGCGCGCGATCATGAATCGGTCACGTCCGGAAATCTTTAGCATTCATTCTAGCAATTTAGGTCCATACATTCAGTTGGACCAATCAAAAAAAAAATAAAGCTCATATCCACTAGATCACGCGTTCTACGGCGACATGAATGGGAATTCTAATGATATGTAAGAACCCACTTTCTTTTGGAATCTGAACCGTACACAAAAAATTAAGTATCAGATTCACGGTCCGCGCGCGATCATTATAGAACACACGCGAATACGCGAAAGGCACACGGTTATGAAATAGAATTTATACACGCGAAGTTCATACACGTTAGCACACGCGACATACAAACGCGATCGAGCACGTTAACGTACAAATGTTCGAGCCCTTCGCGATGATAGACGCGATCGCGAGTCCCTACGCCCGCACATGCCTGAACCGTACAATGAATATCACATTCAGAATCACGGCCCGCTACAATTGGCCTATTGCAGTGTTTTATTGGGCGACATTGCCTGTCTCGTCTGCAAATTGTAGTATGTGATTCTGACGGGGAGCCCTTCCGAGAACCTAGCTCTACAGCTCCAGTAGGACAACTCTCGAAAAAAAAAAAGAAAAAGAAAGGTATTAAAATCATTCTCATTTTTTATTGAACACCAGTTACAGATGTTAGAAGAGAGTCAATTTTCCCATACCACTAGAAATCCTGGTCATGTCGCCATGAAACGTGTTGTCTAGTTAATATGAGTGTCATTTTTTAATAGTCCAATTGAAGCTCTGGACCTAGGATACTAAGACCGACAGGAGAGATTTCCGGACGGGATCGATGTCCAACTAAAGGCATGAGTACCGAGGGTGGATACTTCCAGACGTGACCGATTCATGATCGCGCGAGCGGTGGGTAATACTTGAGACCGTGTTTGTAAGTTTATAGGTGCTAAAACGTTCATTTAATCACCAGGATGTTTAAATGTTGAAGAGATTGCGGGCGACAGTATGTGTGGATAATTGCAATTGCATGTTCGCATTTGTTTGTGTTATCGCGAAGGCCACGGGCGTTTGTACATGTGGAATGAGAGAGATTGTGAGTGTATATGAGAGAATTTGCTATTGATTGTGCTAGTGCAAAATAAGAGCGACTTGAAGCTTTCTCGCTCGCTGTGTTTTATAGTCCGTGTGCCGCACGTTATATAGGAGACTAGGCAGCGGTTCTGCGCAAAAGTATATGGAAGGTCCGAATTACCCCAACCCTGTTCCAATTCGGACCACCCATTTCTCGATTTTTTGCAATAGAAATGAATTCTTATTTTGTCCTAAGATATTCCTATTGGATTTTTACTAAACATCGAATTGTAAAATGAAAAGTTTTCTTTATTATATAAAACTTTGTAGTAAATATACAATAAAACGTAAATGCTGGGCCAAATTACTTAAATATATGCTATGAGCTATATCGTCGAAATCTGTTAACCGATTTACGAAAACTTATGTTTTCCTGAAAGCTCGATCGACTACGCATCCTCTCAAACGGTTTTTTCGCGATCTCGTATCATATCGTATATACTGCAAAGATCCGAATTGAACCAATCCATATTCTATTATTCATACACCGATTAAACAAAAACAGTTGATGGTCTCGCCCAAAACAAGATATTAAATATTTGATTTAATTAATTGTTGTTGCTAACAAAAATTTTCGGCTCACACATTTTTCAAAAAAGCGCTCCGAAACAACAACGCCCCTAGCGCACGCACACGAAAACTGAGAACCGCTTATCATAATATTACTACAGCTGATAAATAGCTGGAGGTCCGAATTGGCCAGCAATCAAGTTTCCTCAACAAGCCATCGGCGACCAGGTTCCATAGACAGCACACCACCTTGAGGACATCCTCAAACACTCAGTTTTTTAATTTCTGCTTTTCTTACAAATGAGCACGGATATCGGTTGATAAGCATTACGTGTATCAAGTTGGTATTCCATGATGTCGTACTGCTTCCAAAATGGATTCAAAAACATACGATATTCAAACAACCTCTGACCTAGGACATTTACCAAACTTGGTTGCTTCTGCGAAAAAGCAGTATTGTTTAACAGGGTGCCTCCGCTAATGTAGCAATGTTCACGATCCTCGCCCAGACTGGCATCTCGAGGACCCCAAAGTAGTTATTCATTGTTTCGAGAAGAGATCAGACCTTGCCTCCTCATAGGTAACACGACTATTTTAGGAAAAAAAATTCACATGTTTCCGCCACTCTAATGGAATGTAGGACTACGAGTGATATGTTTGAAGTGTCCGTTCTCTGTTTAAAGTAAAACTGGAATGATTCCAGCTTTTCCTGGAAACTTTCGGAGGGGAACATTTAACTGCAGATTTGATCCATTCGGTTGTCACGATTCTTTGTTCAAGTATCCACGAATCAAAACCAACTGCTGGTGATGGCTCCCCTACGCTGTAGAAAGTGTGCATCAAAAAGAATTGCGTTCGTAAAACTTTCATGTCAAATTCACTTTTATGTCTTGTCATTTTGAATACACAACCATTTGTAGTCTTATTTGAACTGACATAAAAGCCTTTACATTTCGAAAGTAACTTATTTAGTTTACAATCTTCGTTGAGATTTTTGTGGGCAGAGGTTCGAAGAACCTCGGACTCGTCTACAGGTTTTTTGCTTATGTGATTCTCGACACTGCGAACTAGTACCCAGTATAGCTTCAGGAACTATGAAACGTTAGAAAAGGTGATGAAGAGCTTGATCAAAGCCTAAAAAAGCTGATATTACCACTAGTTTGTTAACGGATTAACGAGAGGAACATCGATTAGCTCTCTTAGGGACACGGGCCGTCGTATGCGTTACCGAAACAGTTCCAACAAGAGCGTAGAATATTTAACCGCTGGATATTCGCTTTCTCGCTTGTTACATTTATTTAACAAGTTTCTTCAGAGTAACATTGTTTCTCGTGATTGGAGACAAGTGAAGGTCATCGCCATCTCAAAATCAGGAAAACCAACCTTCGATCACAACTTGTATCGGCCGATTTCAATATTGCTCTGTATCTGGAAATTGTTCGAGATAATGATCCTATACCGCCTCGACAGTTGCATCGAATAGCTTTCTTTCAGAAACATAATTCGAATTCCGCAAAGTCAAAGAGACGACCGTTGCTCTTAACATATATTCTAATAGCCTATATTAGCAAATAGCAGATGGTATCACTAATCTTGGATGTCAAGGGGCTTTTGATGCAGTTTATATCAATGTTATTTCAGAAAAATTGCACCAGCATGGTCTTTCACTGATTTAAAACAACTTTGCTGCATCTGTTGAGGACGAAAAAGTGCTATCCGCTGGATGCAATACGGCTTCAAGCCTGTGCTTTTCGGAGAAAGCTAGTCGACTATTATCAACCTCAACCTAGTGGATGACAGACAACAAATTCCCACACCCCCAGCATATTCCTAAACCAAAAAAATGTTCCAGAGAATCGTAAAACTATAAAAACATCCTGTTGAGCAAGCAATTTGTAGCTATGAGCTGAATAGAAAAAATCTTAGTCACTTCTGACTCCTTCAATCAATGGTTTTAACAAAATGAGTATCTTGGGAGAGGCAGATGTCTTTTTGGCATCATAAGTGTGCCCTTCCTGACATATCTTACCGAATGGTGACTACTCAACTTCGACAACACAGAGATACGCAGATGAAGGCAGTCTTTTTAGTCCCTAGAGAGTTGAATTCGGTCAAAATAAAATGAACGAGGGGTGATCGGATGCTGAAATTTTGAATAGCCTACCCATAGATAAGTAATAAGTAATTTTCTGAAAAAGTTAAAAGTTAGTTTTTATTATGGAACTGCCATAGCTATATTGATATTGGCGAAGGCTATCTTTTCCCGCCTTTCGAAGCAATAAAATGAGTGAAATGAGAATCAATTTGCGCAATGAAACGCACTTCAAAGAAAACCCTCAGATACGTTCTCAGTATGTGCCAAGATATTCCAAATGAATCACGGTCTCGAACCAGCAGTGTAAGTGGATCCAAATGAATCACCCAATTCAATTGTTCTTAGTGGTTGCTATACGCACGGCCAGTAGCAACTTAAATCATAGCACGTCTGTCGTCTTCAGTTCTTTTGGGGTCGGATCAATCGGCGCTTCCAAAGAAGGCAAACATGATAAAAGCGGTGGCGGCTAGACGTCGCGGTCACTGGACGTCAATTTAACACCGATGATGGCCCCTTGATTGCGCATCCACTAATGATACTAAAATTCATGAATGCGCTACCGGAAGCATGATTAAGCCATCGAGAAACTTTGTTTAGAAGAATATGTTTGCGCTGTGTTGTAAGTCCAATTACCCTCAACGGGTTACAGAATCGATAACCTCGAGCGCAGTCAACTTTTTTCTCTCTCTAATCTTATCAATGACATAAAGTAGATATACACATTTACTCCGCTAGAAAAGACAAAAGCTGCAATCAGAAGTACAGATATGTAATATTCTTTGATGTGAAAACGCTTTTGTTGACGACGACATGACGTTTTGATGGGTCGCACACTTTCAAACTCGTGATTGAGGGCAGTTATCGGCTCGAAGTGATAAGCTAACAGGATGACCACTTGTTTTGACAACTACAAGAAACATTTTGTTTGTAATATTCATCTTACCGATTCAGAGGAAATTTTAAAAAATCCATTTTCGTGATCATTTTTGTCGGCTATAAATCAGTCCCAGTTAGCAGATAAAATAAAAACAATATAACAAATATCAATAAGAGATATAATTTTGATGGCTCATTTTGTTATGATCTTCTGTTCGGGTAAACACCTCCGTTGCACCCGATAGCAAACCTACAGACGTGATGCCAATTTGCACCGAACAGTGTGAAAATCATGCGGCGATTGTTTACATAAACAAAATATTTATTTTCTTCCGTTTTCTTCCTCTCCTTGCAGATTACTAATGTCACTGCCAGGCCACACACAGCGTCTTCTGGTGCTGCTGTTTGGCACCTTTCGGGTGATAGCCAGCAATTCGGAGTGTGCTGGCACCGGTATGACCAGCGAGGCACTCGGAGTCTCTGTAGCGCCCAGTTTTTTCCAGTCCTGCGTCAGCGATGGCAAAACCGCCCGAATGGAGGACGTTCTGCGGTTTAAGGTGAGTTGAAATTACCGCTGTGTGTTCCGCTGGTTACCTCTTTTGTGACAGTTTACTTCCGATCTCCTTCATATTCATATTGTTTATAAACAGTAACCTTTCCAGAAATTGTTTAAATTGTGTGTATGTGTGTGGGTTCCACGCAGAAACCAGCACATTTCTTGGAAACTGCAAAAGCATATGATGCAAGTCGCGTTCTAGAGGAGTGCTTTTCGAATGCACATGACCTCGTTTGCTTGCAATAGATACAAGTGTTGCTTGAATAGAGTAGGTGTCGGTCCTAGTCACACCTAGGGCGGGCTTATGTAATCAACAGGCAGCAAGACTGAGTATAGTGGGCACGTCTCATATGGCATCTCCGTCCAGTCAAGCATGAAGACGTGACGGTACTGCTCGTAGTTGATCTCCTGAGTTGTATACTTTACTCAGAAATGGCATGCCGGC
Organism: Topomyia yanbarensis; assembly: GCF_030247195.1. Classification (NCBI taxonomy): domain Eukaryota; kingdom Metazoa; phylum Arthropoda; class Insecta; order Diptera; family Culicidae; genus Topomyia; species Topomyia yanbarensis. The sequence continues at coordinate 66,008,552 of NC_080672.1, forward strand.
AGGTAAATAGATAACTTTTTAGACGTCAATCGGTTAAGGTCTAGTGGGAATTGCAGAGTTTGAATTGAATGGCAAAAACCTTCATGTTATGATTTTCTCAGAAGAATACAAATGCTGACTATCGCTGCATAATTAAGTTTAAATTTTAAAGCTGAAAGTACACATTCTTTGAGTTATGGAAATCCAACATTTTGAACATATTTGTATTTGGTTGATATTTTTATTTCAAAATAACACATCAAAAACACGAAAAAAAACTATTCCCTAAATTCGTGAACAAAATTGCCATGAATTCGATAACATTCACATTATTAAGTAATGGAAACATAACTTTAAACAAAAATCATATACAGTGGAGACCAGATTTTATCAGCTCCCGATTTTATCTACTCCCAATTATATTTTATTTTATGTGAAAATTGATAGTTGGTAGTTTGATGGGCTCTAGCAACTGAACCAAGTTGAATTCGAGTAAATCATTTCTTAAGCATATATTTCTTATCTTAGAGATCCGAAAAATGCAAAAATAAAAATATTTATTTTTTTTTTTAAATTTTGCACTGTCAGACCCCCTTAAGGGGAACTTAAAGTAAATAATCAGAAAATGTTGCTAGGCTATATCTAAAGAACAAAAAAGATATTTTAGGAGATTCGGTTTATTAAAAAGACAGAAAAATATATGATTTTAACAATGTCCCTGTTTTATCAGCTTAAAATTCGCCAAGGGGCTGATAAAAACTGGTCTTTACTGTATTTCTATTATTTTCCATAGCGTCCGCAAAACGCTTTTTTGCGCAAATATGATTCTTCTTCTTTTGTACCCTCTCCAAGGTTAAGGGGTTTGACGGTATTGCAAACATCATCAAGCATATTGCGTGCATCAGTGCTACAGGACCTCTGATAGACAATTGCTTTAAGATGGTTATTGCACTACGCTTCGATAGTGGTGCATCGAGGAAAACGAGAGGGCTTATGCGCCTAATTTATGTTCTATGTTTCTTCATACTCTGCACCTGCGCATACCAACGCTCAACCACTGGTCTATGCACGGTGACGTGGCCGATTGGCGGGTCGGCGTGGATTAGCTTTTGCTGTGTGCCGTGTTTGCAAATATTGTTCAAACGCGATTTCGCCAACATGAAAACACCCCGGTAGTTAAGTAAACGTCCTAGCAGTCTAGACTTTGAAACAATAAAAACGTGACGCTCCTATTCACTAAACAACACGTTCCATAGTGACATGACCTGGAACTCTAGTGATATGGGGAAACGAACTCTCTTCTACCATCTGTACCATACACTGAAAATTAAGCATCAGACTCACGGTTCGCGTGCGATCAAACAAGAATACTCACTACATCATTATAAAATCGAAATTATACACTCGAAGTCACATACACGTGGAAAAAACGTTAACATACAAATGCTTGAGCCCTTCGCGACCACCCACGGCACCTACACCCGCGATCTCGTAAACATGATAACATCCCGGCGATAAAGTGGATGTCTCAGCTCCTATAAATTTTCAAACGCGGTCTCAGGCGTGAACCTCAAAAACCCCCGCGGTCGCACGATCATGAATCGCTCACTTCCGGATGTGCCTATGCTTGATATCAGCAGACTAGGTCAGTGCCTTCAATTGAACCAATTATAAAAAGAAAGCTCTCATATCCACTGGACACCACGTTACATGGCGACATGACCAAGGACTCTAGTGATATGGGGTAACTCACTCCCTCTCAGAATGTGAATTGTGCACCGAAAACTAACTAGAAGGTCCGCGTGGCCATCACGCACGCGTATATAGGAATGGCCACACGGTTACAAAGTCCAGTTTTGTACACGCGAAATCACTTGCACGCGAGCACAAGTGACAAACACATTAACATACGAACGCTTAAGCCCTTCGCGATTAACAACGCACACCTACGTTCGCGATCGCGCAAACTTAATAACACCAATAACAATAACAACAATAATAATGATAAGGAGAACGTTTTAGCACTCACGAAGTTTCAAACGCTGTCTCAAACGCGAACCTACAAACGTCCGTTTTCGCGCGCTCATGAATCGGTCACGTCCAGAAACTATTATTCTCTGTCCTAATACCTTAGGTCCATGCTTTCAGTAGGACCAATCAAAAAATGAAGCTAATATCCACTAGACAACACGTTCCATGGCGACATCATCGGGAACTTTTGTGATATGAAAGATCTCACTTTCTTCTAGCATCTAAGCCGTACACCAAAAATAAAGTATTAGATTCACGGTCCGCGCGCAAATATCCAAAAACACACGCGAATATGCGAAAGGCACACGGTTATAAAATAGAATTTATACACGCGAAGTTATATACAAACGCATCACGCGATCGAACACGTTAACGTACAAATGCTCGAGCTCTTCGCGATGATACACGCGATCGCGAGTCCCTACGCCCGCACATATTTGAACCGTACAATGAATATCACATTCATAATCACGGCCCGCTACAATTAGCCTAATCCAGTGTTTTAGTGGGCGTCATTGCCTGTCTCGTCTGCAAATTGTAGTATGTGAATCTGACGGGGAGTTCTTCCGAGAACCTAGCTCTACAGATCCAGTAGGACAACTCTCGAAAAAAAAATTATGAATTAGCACTAGTTATAGTTGAAAAAGAATTATCTTTTGTTTGCTCCAAAGAGTTATATTTTTATTCTAAGGAACCCCCCCCCCCATTTTTGGCGAAAAAGTGCTTATAACTTGTCAGCGAAAATAGTTATATATGTGGTGCCATGAAACAAATTATTTGCCTTAAAACAATCTTAAAGCTGTCTGAAGACTACTTCAGTTTTAAATCTATACCGCAAAAGTTATTTTAATACAACAGTTTTTCTAAGAAACAACCTAACCTTCGATTTTAAATTTGTTGTAAAATAAAAAAGTATGACAGATTTACATGTCTTCAGCAAACTTCCCTAGAATTTTTCATTCTACAACTTCGCTGAAAGTCGTTGAAGGCTCTAGCTAGAATGATTAAAAAGGTAATTTTTTGATCTTGGTATAATTAGAACCACCCTAACTGTTGTTTTAATAAAAAGAAGGGGCTCATATACTACGAATTTACTAAAACTAAACAACTTAGCCTTATTCAGTCTTCGAAGACTCAATAAGGCTCAGTTGTTTAGTTTTAGTAAAATCTCAAAATTTCTGCTAAACTTTCATTCTGGACCACTGTGCAATGTCAGTACGGTATGACCAATATGATGGAACTGGATAAAGGCGCTTACCGTAAGCCTAAGCTCCATTTTATACTTCCATAAATGTTCTACATCTCGAGTACTCTATCCAATATGACAACACCCGAAGCTAATAACCACTGTATTTGGTTAGAGTTCCCGGGAATACTGAGCTATTGTTGGTAGCAAAATACAGGTTCTGAATAAATATATGTACCGGTATTTTCGGTACTATGCAAAGCTATCGATGAGCAATATAATCAACCAAACCATTCGTCACTTATAGGAGACTGTTTCAAACATCAACCAGTACGGTGGTATTAGAAGATTAAGGGGTTACATACCTCTTTATTTTTCAAAACCAATGCATCGAAAGTTACAGCGCTTCGAAGCGCCTGCCTGCCTTGCTCAAAAGCTACTTAACCGATCTGCTTCAATTTTTTTTCAATCGTTCCTAATTAATTTTTGTCATACCTTAACGATCCCATTTTTATACATAAATTTTACATTTTGCGGGTAAGAATTTTTAGTGCTCAATACGTCAATTTTTGGGAAAAACGTTCCCATATGTAGGAAAAAAATATTTATTCAACTAATCGTTAAGGTACGACGGATCATCCTATACTAATGGAATTTGTTGAGATTTTAGTTGATCTGCTGGACCTCTATCGTGATTACCGAAAGCCTCTTGAATAAAATAGAGTTTCGGGAAAAGACCATAACTCCACTAATTTCCTATATCTTTTCAAAACAGGTTGGCAAGCATGAGGTTTTTTCACTGAAAAATGCACTATCAAAAATCAATAACTTTGTTGTAATAAATTCATTGCTAAATATTTAGGTATGTAACAAATTCAACTCCTGTTATACGCAACGGGATGTTTTAACTATTTATTCGATTATAAATACAGATCTCTTTCATTCATGTATTTGGAACTAGTATGAATAAAATTACAATTGATTTGTTTTTAATGTCCCGTAAGCAACATTCGGTTTGTTTCCCATTATTCACTATATGCCGAAATAATAAGTTTCGGGCTTAAGCCACGCCTATATAGATTTTGCTGGTAAATATTAATCAATAAAAGCACGAACGCCGACTTAGTATCTAACCTCGATCCGAATAGGGCACGTAGGGATCTGACCTGAGTTTGTAATCAACGTTGTTTGATTATATGCAATTCGCATCCAAAGCCAGGTAAGAAGGAATATGTTTCGTCATGCCGATTCTCACAAACTGAACTGTAGGAAATACATGGGAAAAAGTTTCTACAAGTAATGGATGTCAATTTTCCATCTTTCGACATAATTCCTTTAACCCATTCATGCCCATGTTGTTTGTGGACAACAACGTTTTTAAACAGCTATAACTTTTGATTGATGCAAGATTTGCTCACAAAAACAAGTAAGGTTATTCAATGTGACAATTGCCTTTCATTTGAGTATTAACAGTTACAAGGATCAGCTCTAGAACTGAAGTTATTGCAATTAGTGTGATTGGAATCCGGTGGAGCAGTGCTGCCAGGGGCAGTTTACGTTGATGACGGAAAAAGAATTTTTCATATATCTTCGTTATGTTGCAATATTATTGAATAGTGATAAAACCTATCAATTTAGACAGTCTTTGGCTACGTTTTCCACGCAAGTGGACTTTGGTAAATATTCTAGAAAAATTGTATTGAGCATTGGAAGGAAAAAATGAAGCAGCTTCTAGCACTGCGAGGGTAGCACCTATCTTTATGAAAAAGGCTTTTCGTGTTTCTTGACTCCAGCGTTTTCAAGGAAAAATAGTTTTAAAACCCTGTCTGCATTAGAAAAAAGTTGGGCATGAAAGGGTTAAGGAACTCCAAGTTGGCGCGCGTTGCAAATCGACGTACTGTGATTTCATCATCATCCATGTTCACGGAAATCTTGGCTCAGACATTGTTGTAT